>NC_141625.1:11928102-12133995 GCF_047967505.1 Dipteris shenzhenensis
ATAATTCTTTGGGGAAGGAAGCGTGCCACCTCCCTACCCACACTATGTGGGTTATAATGGTTGATAAGAGTTTGAGTAGCAAGTGATAGCCTAGCGGCTCTCACTTATTTCTATTTTCTAAGATATTGTATGGGATTGATATTACATATTATTATAGAAATATTTTAGTTTATTTCCTTTCTCTATGTATACTTGCTTCAATCTAAATTCTTACAACATTCCTCTTTTTTGATGAATGTTCTTGATACGAGGGAAGATTCGAATCAACAACAAACACAACCAACTTGGACGCAAGATCTAAGGATGATAATTCATATGATTATAGTCCATGTCACAAAAAATATGTAGGTTGCAACCAATGATGAATTATGATCTCTTATGAGCATAGTCTTATTCATGTATCTGTTGGGCTTCAATTCCCAAAAGGCACAAATTTTTGCACATTACCAAATCATTAATAAAACATAACCCTGACATTTGCAGGGACCATTGGGTTCTAATGGACCCTATGTTGTGTCTCATATCTATAATTTTACTCTCTTTTTTTCCTTTAAGCAACATTCATTAACTGATAGGATTCAAGTGCCATTTCAAGTCAATAATTATGTGCTCCATGACAAAAATGGCACTCTAAAGTATAGGGAGCGAGCAAAGAATGAATGAATGCCAAGGTCTGTGAAATATAGGCAGCGATCAATGAATGAATGCTTGGTAAGGGCAAAAAAGATATGTGATGATAAGTGGATTTAATTTATAAGAGTCTCTCATGCATTATGCTACTCAAAAATCCATTTAAAGCACCATAATCTCACAACACTCTATTTTTAGCATTATTGTGATATGTTGTCTTTTTTTTCCCCTCTTGTTTATGCTTGTTGATGGTAGAATCACTCTTCTACTCTATTTTAAAGGCGACCTACTACACCCTAGTTATTTTAGTAATTATACAATAATTTCAAAATTTTCAACCTCAGAACTTCAGAACTTGCTCAAACAATACAGAACCCTTAATAACTAATTTCTAACTTATCCTATTATTTTACCATTTAAAAAAATGTTTTTTTGGTAAGAAAAGATATCTATATTTATAACTTTAGGAAAAAAAGCAGCCTCATCAAAGGAGGCAATACAACTGAGATTGACAACTGTTAATTTTTTATCTCCAGGTAATGCAAGTTTCCACCTTAGTGGAAAGGCAATTTGCATTTCGTTAAACCATCTTACAGTGCTCTTCCAAACAGGCATAACTACAACACAGTCCCATAAAAAATGAAAATGCGGCTCTTTACAAACTTTGCAGAAGATACAAAAAGGTGAAACTCTCAGATTCCACTTCAAAACCCTTGTATTCACTGATAACTTCCCGACCAGAAGCTTCCAAAAAACCTTCTCTACCATACTCCACAGCTATCCCTTAAGGCCTTATCAACCTAGTTTTTGCGAGCCAATAAAGCAATCCATGGTCGTTGAGGAACCACCAGATCTTTCAAAGAGCACTTTTGAAATGCCTTACCAACTGTATTTACAAATCCTATAAAATTCCCCCTGTCATCAAGAACTATAGTCGTTGGCCAATCATCTCGAATATCAGCCAATAGGTCCTCATAATTCTAGCTTGACCAATTGTCAAATTGAACATCCTTTATGTCAAATCACCATCCAACCACCTACCACCACCCAAGCCCCAAATGCTCCTGAATGTAACTAAACCCTTACCATACAACCCTTTGACTTGTCTAGCCGCAACTACCATTAAAGGTTTAAAATCATCTTTGAATGCCCATTTTGACAACCACAAACATCTTGAAAGTGATGCATCACCTTGAAAAGGGGTATTCCCCACCCATGAAGCTCCCAAAAGAAATTCTTTCCAGCATCCAATCAGTTTAGTAAGCATTTTAGTCGGCACAACTTTGATAGGGAGATCCCGTAACACACTGTCTTGCCAAGGACCCATAACTCCCTGAGGTCCATTACTACTAATCCAATACCTTGCAAGCACTACCCATGGATGATCACATCCCAACCTTAGTAACCATTTACTGGAAAATCCTCTTACATTTGTGGTTCATTCCCTCTATACCAAGTCCTCCATCATTCTTCTTACCACACCCCTTCCCACAAAGGAAAGCTTGGCATTCTTCCATTTGATAAATTTCTCCTAGATTCTATCGGCAGCTTAATTAAACTTCTCCTTCATTGACAGTGCAAAACCAACCAGGCATCCCAAGTATATAATCATTTATCTAGTCTTGTACGATTTCAAGGGAAAATTAGATGACCAATCAAGAATGTCTTTCGAACCCAACCATGCTAAAGTGGCCTTATCTTGATTAATGCATGAATCAGATAGCAAAGCAAAATCTTCAAACATTGCAAGAAACCTTCTTAAGTTCTCTTCTTTGCCAACTAGAACATGTGTGTTGTCTCATCAACAAAAATATGCTTACAAAAAGAAGATTCAGTGGGCAACGTAAAGTCCCTGAATATATCCAATACTCTGAAAATAGTCAAGCTGACATAGTAAAGGCTCAATAACAATAGCAAATAGCAGTGGGGCCAAAGGGCCTCCCTACCTAGTAGAATGCTGTTGAGCAAAGGAACCCCACAAATAGCCATTCAGAACTAGCTTGGCATACGCATTAGTAAATAGAACCTGTGTTATATTGCAAAAACCATGACCAAATCCCAATCTTTCCATAGCAGCTAATATAAACCCCCAGCTTATCCTTTCATATGCCTTTTCAAGGTCCAAATTCAAGAGAAAAAATCTATCATTTAGAAGCACAACCTGATTAATAGCCAACATTTATAACATCATCTTGTATGTTTCCATATACAAAGCCATATTATGTAGCATGCACAATTCTTCTCAAGATAAATTTAACCCTATTTGCCAAAGCATTAGCCATAACCTAATAGACACAGTTAAGAATGGAAAGAGGCCTCCAATGACTAGGCATACATCTTTTTTGATCCTTAGCAATGAGTTTCACAATACTAGCGAGGCAACATGCCTTTTCTAAAGCACCAATTGATTAGTTTAGTCATGTCTTTACCACATATCTCCTAGTTGTGTTTGATAAAACTCTATTGGCATACCATCAGGCCCAAGTGTTTTTCCTTTTTACATAGAAAATACTGTGACTTTGATCTCAATAGATGAAAAAAGCCTTTGCAATTGTAAAGTTGCATGCGAAAAGACAGTCTTTGTTGAAGATTACTTAAGAAGGAATCCAATTTGATCTTATAATCAATAGTTTCTATAGGTTTAGTACTAGCCACACTTGATAAATGATGCATAAAGACTTCTGCAATTTTTAACTCTTTATACATTATGTTCTTCCATGCTGGTCTACATGAATGAACCCAATGGCTGCATCTCTTCCTCCATCGGCAACAGCAACTTGTTGTGAATCAACTCTATAGTGAGTGTCCGTTGGAAAGTAAGAGCCTCATTGTTTTTCCTAAAGAGATGGATAGCTTCTATGAGATTATGAAAGATTTAATTCAACAATAGATGGTCTTGTGGGGATTTTGATTGCCAAGACACCACCCTTACTTTCCATCAAGTAATCTAATTGAAAGAGGATTGGTACACAATATAGGAATGACACCTCTTCAATGGGTTGGATGAAATGTTCAAAAGGAAGTAGGTTTTCTATGAGGAGAAGACATGTCCACCCCTCTTTGCACCATTGATGTTTATTGAGAGGAGGTCATGTGACTACTGTAAATAAGATAGGAAGCAAATTGTTTCAAGTCAATATGTCCATTCATCCTTTGATTGATGCATGCAACCATGGATGCATACCAGTATAGAGAGTCGATAAATTGGTGTGTCTAGTTAGTGTTACGTGAAGGCAAGGGATACAATTGGCCCTTTTGAAAGTTCATTTGCCTATAAATAAGGGTACTTGGATGGGAAAATACATACCACTAGCTTGGCCATTCTTATATGTGAGATGAATAATTACATTTTGTCTTTATCTTCATGGTGGCAACGTGTCATTCCTTCTCATGTGAGAGTTTGGCTAAACCTTATCGAGCTTAATACAAAGATAGTGCAAACAGAATCGATGTTACTTATCTTGAAAATGAGAGCAACGAGAAGCATTGTAGGCAAGAATGAGACTATAGCAATTGACAAAATAAAACATGAGAACTCACGTGGAATATGAGACATATAATTTTGAAGAATCTTGGAAGCACAAGGTAAGGCTAGAGAGAGAGCAAGTGAGACCTTAGCTATACAAAGGTCTAGACCATTGTATTTCAGCCTACAAAAGACTCTCTTGAGATCATTTAAATAGAGCCAAGAGTTCCACCAAGATGAGATAAGCCACCCACTTGGTCGTACAACATCCACAAACTTCTTTGTACTCAAGACCACAAGTTTAGAGGACATGTTCCATGTGAAGCTTTGCATGAAACCCATGTGCCCATGTGTCTCATAATGAGGGAGCCATGTGACCACTCTTCACCATCTTATCACATAATGAATGTTCCAAAGCATAATTATCAAACAACATATAGCTTGGTTGAGTATAAGATTACTTCCTTACATTGATGTTTTGATTGGAACCAGCCTCATAGGGTTTTGATAGCATCCATACTATGGATCATCTATCTAGACTTGAAAAAATGTTGTGGGGGCTGTAGGAAACAAGAAATAATGTTCTAATCATTTGGGATGACTTCGGAGGCCATGTGCAGTTCCTCTATTGATATTCAATAGGATAGTTGACTATTTTATATACATGAAATTCTATAGTGTGCTGATTTGTAGCTTAAGATAAGGCATTAGAAGACTACACTCTTGCAAATACTTAGGAGCACTTGTTTGGAATAATCATTTTGGTGCTTGAGTAGCTTGGAGACCTCCTTCTCAATCAACTAAATGCACACATACCTGAATTGTAAGCTAGCCCATGACAAGTACTCTTAGATATGGCTAGCATATAAATGGGTAGGGGACTACAAAGCCAACATCCCTTCTAGGAATCTTTGTATTAGTCCCAGACTTCAATGCAATGTATAGCTAAAGAAATTAAAGTTAAAAAGTTATCAACGTAGATGTGGGCATCATGCATCCCATATTCAAGTAGATATGAATGTGGATCGAACTACAGATGTCTTTGATGCTTTGAAGGATGGTATGCATTTCATGTTCTTGCTTTAATGCTTAGTTACATTAGTCTTAATTCATTTCTGAATCTATTTGTTCTCCTCTATTTTTTTAAGACCAAGAGTGACACTGTCCCCCTAGGGAAAATGCTAGTGATGATGTGTCTGATGTGTAGGATAGGGATATGCTAGAAGGCGATGCAAAGTTGTCATCTATTGGAATTCATAGGAGGATGAAAGGTGAACCATAGACAAAGGATTGAAGAAGGGAACATGAACTTGGAGTATTCATTCAAAAACATAGAGCATGGGCTTAACAAGAGGCATAAGAAGGCTTTGGATGTAAGCAAGCAAAGTGTGAATGTCAATCTGCAAATTAAAACAATCTTTATCGGTGCTCTAAAGAGATTTGCCACAGTAGTTGAGAAGTTTGTAGAGAATCATGGTAGGGAAATGCCTTTGATTGTTAGGACTTCTCTTTATGCATCATTTTGATTTTATTGGAATGAATGATTGTATTGGATTGGATATAGCTACATTGAAGGGATATGAATGCCCTTTCTTACACATAAAAATGCTTCACAAGATGCTGCATATTTGTTTACCAGTAGTACTTGGATTGTATATAGGCACATAGGAAAAATTTTCCAAGCCCATATGAGTCATCAGAACCATATTTGTTTTCTCTCCTTCACAAGGAAAGGGAAAATTATTTACTATGGTTGTTTTCAATAATGAGAACTATTTTTTAAGGATAGCCTTTGATTCATTTTTGTCATAGTATGGATACATAGCAAAACATGTATGCTCCATAAGTCAAATTCATTCTAAATGCACTTGCTTTTGTCGTGTGTATTTGTTGGAAAATGTGGGAGATTTTGATGAGAAGAAATTACATGACTGTCGAAGAGAAAGAAATGAATGATGTTAGTGATGCAACATCTATACACTACAAGAACTACTTGGATTACTTTCTTTGATTCGATGATTCCATGATCCCATATTAGGGATTGAGCCTCACTCTATCCATTGGTGAAATCACTACATTTTCTTTGTCATTATAGATGATTTTTAGTTTTGTGATGTGTTGAGCCTCGAATGTGAGCTTTACATGCACCTATGTGACATGTTGCAAGAGGACTTGTAATAGAGCCCCATTCTAGTGAGATTGCGTGATGTGATAGGGCAAGTTTTCTTAGCATGGAGAAGAAAGGTGCCTCTAAAAATGGAACACATATCTTTCTACAAGATGATACTGCAAGTAATAGTGGACTCCAATATGAGGTCCATGGACATCTTTGTAGGGCAGCTGGGTTGCAACAATGATAAGAGAGTCCTTCACAATACGATTTCGTTTTTGGCCAATGCTCTCCTCATGTTAGAAGGCAAAATTGTAGAGAGAACATCATTGGTGATGGCACATACCCTTTGATGCTTTGGAGATGGAGAATAGGCATAGTTTAATTTTCTCCTATCATCAACATGTATTGTGGTGGAGCACACTCGTAGATGGTTAAAGAACACTTGGAAGGTCTAATGTTGCATCTTGCACAACTTGAGTCTAGATTATGATGAGGAGTGCGATCAAGCTCAAGAGTTAGACATGAATGATCCTTTGATTGATTAGATGAATGTTGCTTATGTTGCAGATGAGGACTCACCATAAGCTTCTTGAATTCGGGATGAGTTGATGCAATATGTGTTAGGATTGGCACCTCGATGTTTGGACATTTTGGACTAATGGTATTCGTAAGAATTGCAATTGTTATTATATCTCCTCTCATATTTTGGTCAATTAATTTCTTTTAATCTCACCTTGATTTATTTGAAGCTTGTCTTGATTCATTTTAATCTAGTCATTATGTCTTTTGTGTAATATGTATCTACAATGCAATTTTGGTCGTTGCATCATCTATGTCTTTCATGTATTGCATGCAATTTTGGGTTTCTTCATTGTGTCTTTTGTGTAATATGCATCTGCAATGCAATTACAATCACAATCACAATCACAATCACTACATCATTTGTGTCTTTTTAGCCTTGAGCACAAGCAAGGATGATAACCTTCAATATTTCTTTCTATCACCTTTTTTCAACCTTAGTCAACCCTCTCCCACTTTCCTTTTGTACCTAAAAGCTTCCCTGGATTAACCCCAACAGAAATTTTGGCTTTTCTATGTAAGTTTTTCTGTTCATTTGCTCAATGTCATGTCTTCCGTTCATGCATACCTGTTACCCATAGATCCAAATTAGGTTGTGATAATTGTTCCCTACCCACTACAATCAACTCATTACAAATTCTATGCTATATTAGCTCAATGCTTATATATTGTTCTTGTCACAAAATTTTGTGATTTGATTGGTCTGTGCACATTGCTCTCTCAATTCTTTGTGAGATTCTTGCTCGATGCTTCTGAAGTAATTGGTGGTTACTTTACAAAATTGTTTTTTGATGCAATTTTGGTTGCTGCTAGAGTTGGATTGCTTGAGCAACATCTGCTAATGAGTTTTCACCATAGACATGAGTTGAAGTTTGCGAAGCAAGGCGTGAGTTGAAGCACACAAAGTAAGGCAGGAGTTGGCATCTATGATGCATGCAACTAATGCAACAAGTCACTGGAGGTCTAAGATCAATTCCCTAAATTGTGATTAGGCTGTTGGCTAGGCGGGTCACACATTGGGACAAATTCTATCCCCGCGAGTTGTGGACTACTAGCAGCCCCTCATTGGATCACCCCCTTGCACCTTCTGCAACCCATTGAGTCAATCGCACCCAACTTCATCCAATTTGCAATGAAGGCACCTTGAGGCTATAGCACATGAATTTTTAGAGATTAATGGCCAGACTAGCATGTTTAGCTAGTCTAGTAGTGGAATGTTGGGATGGAAGTTGGGAAATTCTAGATAGCAAGACTAACAGTCCACTGCCAGGAAAAAGTCAACTCTCATCGTTTTCCACCCATGGGCCTATGGTAAAGTTCTTCTAGTAGTGAGGCTCCCCCAACACTAATGGCTAGTGTGGGAAGGTCTTCTAATGTAGTAGGACACAAAATCTAACACTTTTGGCATGTGGTCCACTAGGAAACACATGGGAACAAGTGTAAGCCTATGCTCAGATATGCCAGGAGGCTAGCATACATGCCAGTCCAAAGTAGTGTTGGAGCGAGCTCTTAGAAACCAAGCTTCATGACACCCCATGTGTCAACACAAGGAAGTGGAACTACCTACATAACAGTTTTGGTAAGAATCATATAAGAGACATGCTTGCAAGATAAGGCAATGAAGAAAAAGTGAGGTATGATGAGTGAAGACCTGTCAACCATCCAAAATATTCCACTATTTCTTCCTTTATTTTTGGTAGTACAAGATTCTAATAAGAGAGAAGAGTATTTGGTTGAGTGCATAACATAAATAATTTGTAAGTAATAAATGAACAATGATATAAAGGTTGACAATATGGCCAAGATGTGCCCCTAGCAAAATAAAATATGAAAAATCACATTGATTAGTTCTCTTCTTCCTTCATAAGTCATGCAATTAAGGTAAGTTAGGCCCTCTGCATGAAAAATTAATCACTAAACTAAGATCCAATCAATAAACTGGTCAATTTAGCCCCCCCTGCTACTCGCTTAGGTGCCTTCTGCCTTCCTCTACCTTACACCCTCAGCTCTCCAATGCCCCCATGCCCTTTCCCTCTGCCTGCCTCTCCCCTTAGCTCATCTACCTCCCTTGAGCCTCTCCACCTCTGCTTCCATCAGGCTATCTCCACCTTCTTCCATGCTCATGAGGATGTATCCAATGGCCATAAAATTTGCATTGCACCTCCTCATCATGCAGGTCTCCCTTGTCCTTGCCATTACTCTCCCTTGCTCATTGCAAGACTTTTGTCCTTGTAAAAAGCATCAGTCGTAAGTATCCCTTGCAACAGCTCTGATATCATGCAGCGATAGAACAAGCATATTATTCATTTCTGATGATTTTATTCAATTCATGACCTCTCTCTTACTCAATGCTATTATTCATGATTTCTCTCCTAGCATTGCACATCGCTACTTGAAAATGTGCAATGATCACAAACAACTATCCAAGAGTTTTAGCACAACAAGGCATTGATTGCATGGACCTCATGATCACAGAGTAGGTAGAGGTCCTTTCAGGTGACTGGAATCCCTTCCAAGAAATTTGATGTGCATGAAAGCACTTTCAAGTGACTGGAAGGACTTTCAAGTGTCTGTCAGCCCTCTCTATTTCTTGAGTGTGCTTTCCAACATTTAAAAGCACTTTTGTGCATGTGGAAAGCATTTCAAGTGTTTGAAGTCCCATACATTTTATTGGAAGCACTTCCAAGTTATGTAAGAACTTAAAAGTGCTGCTCTCAAGAGCTTTAAAGTACCATAGAGAAAATCACTTTTAGTGCAGTTACCTGTAGTGACTCAAGATTATCCATGCTTAGTGAGTGGCTATTTATGTCAACCCTGGAAAACCCCAAACCCTTCTCATACAATTGAATTCACACTTCTAGCATTTTGGCCACCACCAGTTTGGGTTGGGGCAATGCATGTATTGTAGTCATTTATTTTACAAAGTTTTCTAGCTCTTACAAGAACAATTTAGTTGTACTAGAAGCACCTTCCAGCCAAAGCAAATTATCTCTTTTTTCTTTATACTCAGCTTTTGTTGTCCTTGAGCTTCTTTCTTTCTAGCAAAGCTGAGTTTCACACTCACAAGCATTGCCTCCACAAACTCTACATGCTTTGTTGAAGGTGGTTTAAGCTTCTTCTCTTTCACATGCAAAGGCTTGCATTCTGGAGTCTCCTATGTGGACATTGACATCCTTGCACTAGAGTAAGACTTTACTAGCACCATTGGCCTTCCTCTGATTGTTTAGCTTCCTATTGAGGCCACCTACTTGGGCCATAACCATCTTCAAGACATTTTTGCCAAAAATTGCTCAGGTAGTTTGTTGCCATTTTGGGTCATCTTTGGACGCTTCACATTTTTTTAAATGCGAAGCACTTTGCAAACCTGGTAGTGAGTTCATTGTTGGGTGGAATTCCCTACTATACTCTTTGATAAAGTAGTTGGCACTCATCCAAGGACTTAGGGCAAATCATGCAAAGGAAAATTTTGTTGCCCTTTATGTGGTTGCTAGTGAACACCATCAACCATTGAGTCTCTAGGAGATCAGTGTCACTTATATGTACTGAGAGCTTGCCTGACAAGCTCAGTCCGTACTCTGCATTCAATTTGTCAATTGTATAGCAAAACCGAGTGAGACAAGAATATTCAAATCACTTAGCATTCCCTGCATAGACAACCATGCAACATAACGAAGAGTCAGGACTGAATGAGGACTACTTGCCTCTACTATAATCATGTATAAACAATGAAGGATAGAAACACCTTACCTTGCAAATGGTATTTTGATGGTGATACTTCTTTTCTAGCATCATCAAGGCATAAATACTTGCTGGCATACTTTCGTAGAGGACTTTTCATTGTGGACAAATGAGGAAGACATGTTAGACAAATGAGCAAGGGAAGAGAGAGAGAGAGAGAGAGAGAGAGAGAGAGAGAGAGAGAGAGAGAGAGAGAGAAAGAGAGAGAGAGAGAGAGAGAGAGAGAGAAGCACTCTAGTTGTCAAAGTGAGAGACTAGAGTGAAGTGGATAGTAGAGTGAAGGAAAGTAGAGTGAATTGGTGCATCTTAGATGCACAACGCTTCTCATCATATCATTTTTTGAGATTGTAAACCTCTTTCCACTGCATTGTAAAATGCATATTTTACACCCCAAAAACCACTTGTGAAAGCCTTCAAAAAAGGAGAAGAGTGGTACCACCTATCCATGCTTTCACCCCATTAGGTTGTAAACCTTTTGATCGACACCATCCATCAAAGAAACATGTCCCAACCCTTGGGAACAAAGACTTTCCTAGTACTTTTGGGTTCCCACCACCATGGGGTAGGGGTTATTGCACTAGGCAATGTCTGTGGTGGTTCAAATGTTTTATACAAACTATAATCCTACCTTCTTACTAGTTGATAGACACCATCATCAAAGAAAACTACCCCAACCCTTGGGAACAAAGACTTTCTTGGTATTTTTGGGTTCCATTTCAAATTTTAATCCTAATGCCCATGGCGGTTCAACTATTTTAGACAAATACAATCCAATCATTCTTGCCTTGTTGATGGAGACCATCAACAATGAAACTCATCCCAACTATTGGGATGAAGAGTGCCTTATTGATGCTCTTTTATCAACAAGGAAACCCAACCCTTGGGATAAAGACTTTCTCGATACTTCCAGCTCCCAACACAAGGGGGTAGGGGTCATTACGCTAGGCAATTCCCGTGATGGTTCAAATGTTTTAGACAAACTATAATCCAACCTTGTTGCCTTGTTGATGGACACCATCCATCAAGGAAACTCGTCCCAATTCTTACCATCCTTGCACCAAGAAATGCGCTTGGTGTTACAAATATTTTGGAGAACCCCCATAGGAGCAAAAGTGATTATACTATGCAATGTCTTAGTCATTTTATCTTAATTTATAAACCTGAATTCAAGTTTTTATTAATGGCCTTTTATTGTTTACATTATTTGCTTAAGGAGGAGAGTTTACAAAGATTAAGGTGTCTTATATAATACGTTTTACAATTTTAGGAATTTGCAATGGCCGTGCTTCTTCACATGAATTCATTGATCATGCTTGGTTTATGATGGAGAAGCCAAAGAGCTACCACCTTGTTGTCACTTCAGTGAAAGTGACAAGTCCCAAAATTTCTAGTCAAGCAATTGGAAGTACCAAAGCTATCTTGAAGTTGGATGTGCTTTCACATGGGGGCTACTTGATATCCGAATGTGATGATAAGATGAAGGACCAACATATAATAAAGTTGAGGATAGAATCTAAGAAGTACTTCTTGCGAGAAGTGCCAAATTCCACAAAGCATCCATACATAGGTGATGCCTTGCATTATCTAAAGTCTATATGGGATGCATTGCTAGATATTGGGGATAATCAAGATGGTGGTACACTTAGATATCTTGAGGGTTTTGTACAACCTTCACCTTCAATCCCAACTATCCAACCGTAGGTGTAGAGTGTAATGAGGAAGGAAGAGAAAAAGACACTATCCAAGTTTGATGCTCATATGGAAGCTATGGTTGTACTGCACAGAGGACAAAAAAGATCTCAACCTCAAATAATTGACCCAAAAGTAACCCAATTACAATGAGGTTAGGGGTTGGGTGATGATGAAAATCACAATGAAGATGAAGAAGGTGAAGAAGCCAAACTTATAGAATCACTTCTTGTAGATACTTTTATAATCATTGATATACACTTTGATGGTGATGAAGGGTGTATATGGGGATTCGCACAATATTCAATGTAGTCAATACACATCAATCAGGCTTCTTTGTTTACCAATCAATGAAAGCTTGATGAGGAATTTACAACAAAGTTATATGACGATGCAAGGCAGGCCAAAACAACAGCTCCTAGTAATATCACTCTACATCCAATGTCATTCAAAAAGCTTGTAAGTGACGATCTAGTGTTGTATGATGTGACTTTCTAAAAGCATGTAGACTTCTTTACAACACTTGAGGAGTTTATATGGACTGACATTGTTTGTAAAGCGGCACTTTATGAGAGAAAGTACAAGGATGATGATGAAAAGAAGTATATGAGCTCTAGAACGAGATACCTTGAAAGGTGCAGGTTTGAGCCCATTGATGGGAAAGGCTTCTGTGAAGCATGTAGAATTGCATGCGAGGAGGCCAGAAGAGGAAACTCACCATTCAAGGAGTACATGCAAAAGTTTTCAAGAGTCATCACTTATATTTGTTTATTTGAAGATGAGTCAAAGTATATTAGACTCCATCAGGCTCAATAATGAACGTTTTCAAAAGAAGAAGAACTCAACTCTTTTGGAGGTTCTTATTAAAGAAAGAGAGTTACAGTTTAGCCACTACCCTCAAAGGGTAAGAGACCCATCGTGAAGTTATTAGGAAAGTAGGTGCAATTTTATAGGTACCTTGACAGCTATCGTAAATGATGTTTAGCCAAGTCTTCAAGATATTAAAAGAGCCATTAATAAATATAGGGATTACACATGCATTGTATTTTGTCTTGAAACAATCTTGATGTATCGTGGATGTATCCATTACATTCAAATCTGGTATGATATCATTTGGGTCACCTAAACATGAGGTAAGCAAGAAGCAAAACGTCATAGAGATTGTGTCAATTATTTGGTGGAGGGTGGTTTGCAATAAGTTACTAAATGGGGAATGCTTTTTGGGTAAGAATAACAAGCAAGGAATACTTGAAAGGCTGAAGCTGCATATAAAGCATTAAAGTTTTTTCTTTGTTCATATGAAGAGTTGGTGGATTAAGAGTATCAGGTGGACAAACAAAAAGTACGTGGGATAGGAACAATGGTTGACAAGAATTGGGCCATGCAATGGGTAAAATCATGCAGTATCAACAAAGGAAGTTCAAGCTAAGATGCCTATTTGCATGGAGATGATGTATGTACATATAAAGTCAAATGGCATGAAAAAAGATGCAACTTCAAGTCCTTCACAAGTCTTTCATGTTCTCCTATGAGGTTGGTTTGTCAGAGGACAATTTCAATTATGTTATTGTCAAGGGAGTTGATACTGAAACATTTATGGCAGTGGGTAGTGAAGCTTGGGAGAACCATATTAATTTTTCTTTGATGAACTATAGGATCTTTTAGTGTCAGGTATTGTTCAGCTTATACGAGCTATGATATAGGGTCTTATGGCAAGGCAACCAAGAGCGACATTTGTCATGTTTATCACAAATGCACAATGGGATGTATTGTTTGTTAGTTTGAAATTTGCATTCAAGGATGTGATTGGAAAGGTGTTACATGTTATGGTATTTTGGCATGAGCATAATTATTATGGTGACACTGGTATCCAAATCTTGTAACCCATGATGGTTGTATTTATGCATAGGGGTGATGGTCCACCATTTGAAGTTCCTTGAAAGACCCTTGGGCTCTTTTCTTAAGAGAGAGAAACATTAAAAATAATCCCCTCTTCTCTTGATTATCGATGTCCATAGCACCCCTCCTTGATAAAAGAGATGGTAGAAGCATATCGGATGAAAGTTTGGAATGTGTCGTTCTATGGAATGGGTTTAGCTACACAGAGACTGTATTACAAAAAGGAATCAATGTGATTGTCATTGATGCCCCCCATTGGATTGATTACTCTGATACTTACTTCAGCTGCATGCCCACATTCTGAAATAAAGAGGAAGGGAGCTCTAATGTGGACTCAAGCAAAAAGTGCCGGACATCTCAGGGGACTCAAGTGAGAAAGTCATAGAAAATGTAGACTCTACTACTAAGAATGGTAGCTCTGCATCTAGGGAATCTAAAACTAGTAGCTCTACATCAAAGAGCTCATGTCTAGAACTATACACAAAGATGAAAATGGACGAGAGCTTACAAAGGACCATTAGTAATAAGGGAAGGCAACAACAAGAAAGAAAGCCAAAATTGTTGCGGTAGAAGGCAAAGGGAAAGCAATGGAGGTCCAAATATAGAGCATGAGACCTCAAAAGGAGGTTATTTTGAAGGTAAAGGGAAGTGGAGTTCTTAAGGATGCAGTACCAACAAGTAAAGTAGATGTACTACTAGGTGGTGAGGAGCTTGCATCTGACATCTAGCAGACTCATCCATGCTACAATGTAGTATTGGGAAGTGATGATTCTATACTTGAAAGCTCTAAGACTAGTCTAGAGTAGCCTATTAGTTAAGATCTTGGCAGTGAAGTGCCTGACATGGCTACTTAGGTCACTACTCACTATCTCAAGAAGTTAAACTTGATAAAATATGTCAAGCTTTGTTGGGTGTAGGGTATAGTGCTGAACAATCAAAAGAGGAAGTTAAACATCTAAGGCAAGAGGATCTTGAGAAATATGAAGAAGGAAATCATGCAAACTAGAGTGTCTTACCTATATGTAAATCCTATTTTGAAATAAAGAAATATTTTTGGCTTTCTCAACTATGTGTATGAATATTTTTTAAATAGTTTATTTTAATGATGTGTATGAATATTTTTAAATAACTTGTTTTGATACTTCAACAATGAATATCAAGACCAAGATGGCATTCATCTTTAAAAATTTGTTTTGGTGTTTTTCAATATATTTTTGAACAATTTGTTTTCATAATGACTAAATGGTGGCAATGCAATTTTATTTTAATATTTCAATGGTGAATATTTTGGATTAATTATTTTAGTTTAAAATTTTGATGGATGGTGAACATTTTAACATGAACTTGATTGGTTTAATAGTTTGTTAAGTGTTGGCTTAATTATTTTCTTTTAGTCATTTTATTCTTCTATGTCGAAGGATCAAAATTACTCAATCCAAATGGTTGTGTAAAGTGTTGGCTTAATCAGTTTGTTTTAATCTTTTAATGGTGAATATCAATAGCAAGAAGGTGTATATGTACACCATTTGTCTAAGAGAGAATTATATTCTCATGTGTCTACGATCAAAATTACTCTATAGGAGTCTGTAAAGTATTGGCTTAATCATTTTATTTAAATATTTTTAATGTTGAACATTAACTTAATTGTATGTATGCCACCTCTCTATCTCTATCTAAATAACCCTTATTTTTTCATTGATTACTCTATGCATATTGACATGATAATTTTGTTTTAATATTTTAATGGTGAATATGAACTTAGTTATATGTGCACCATCTCTCTTAGACCTCTATCTCAATAACACTTATTTTTTCATTGGTTACTCTATGCAAATGGGTAAGTAAGATTTTCAAGAACTATTGCAATATTTGTTTTAAAATATATGGGGGAAAAATCATGGGACTATGATATTAAAAAACTTTGGACTTGCATTTAGTCCAGTTTTAGTATTGGACTTTAGACAAGTCCGAAAATTCTAAATATAGTGTTCATGTGTGCTTCTGAATTTATGTAGAATGCACGATTAAGGTCTAATTAATGTGAAATTTGAAGTCATAAATTGAATCTACGTTTTGTCATGGTGCCTTTTTACACAAAAAAAGAAAAATGTTAGTTGTGGTGTTATGCTCCTTAGAGCTCTAGATTGAGAGCTAAGGATTTTATAAGTAATTGTACCCATTATGGATTTGATTTATATTGCAAGTTAAACAAAGAGTAAATGGGTTTTTTGCGAGTTAAACAGAGGGTAAATGGTCTTTTGGTGAGTTAAACAGAGAGAAAATGGGCTTTTTTGTATGAAGGTAATGCATCATTTACCCCTAGTCCCAACTCTAAGGAGATGGTCTCATAGTTTTTCCTAACTTTCTGAAATGTGTGACAATTATGGTAGCATATTCAATAGGTGAAGAATATTTTGCCAATTTTGTAAGTAGTGAAGACTTATTATCAAATTGCAATTGGCAATTGGGACTATGTTGCCTTTAATTGTAGGGCATTATACAAATCCTTCAGTTGAGGGTGACCTCTCCACCCATGTGGACTTCACCCAAGGAGGGTTAGTACACCCCTAGTAGAGGGAAGTTACATTAGGGAGTAGTGGATAACTTTGTAACTGTAGGGACAGTTATAACTATCCCTAACAGCAAGTAGTAGTGGCCTTATCCACCACATCATGTTTTGAATTATTTCTGTTTTTGATTGTTACCCGACTGAGGTCAGATGATGTTATAAGCTGATCTTTACCTCTTGTATGGGGGTTGTTGTTGTGATTTGCTAGAATACAATCTACTAGTAATATTTCTATTGCATACATAGTTATCTCAGTTCTTTGTATGTTTTGAGTTATCTTTTCATATTTTCGACATTAGTCAAACGTAAGTCCGACCCTGGCATTACCATTTCTAGGTGTAGATATGTGTAGGTGTTTTTCAGCCTTTCAAAGACACCATCAACACTATTGGTGATCTTCTACTACGTTCAAACTCTGATTGTCAGTTGTTGCTACATAACAATTCTACAAGAGTGCAAAACCCATAAGATCTACAATGCCACTGGATAAATAGACTAGCACATGCAACAACTTCCAAGGAAATTAAATATACAACGAAGCATGGTCACAGAGACAACTTCTCACAAAGAAGAAAAGGCACACAACCACGTTCAACAAGTGAAATCCTTCAAAAATCACTTGAAGCTGGTCCAGGGTCAAAATTCCTTCCATAGTTTTGTTATCGACTTTATCCAATGAAAATTAGCTAGATAGCCGCCACAACACTTTGGACAAGTGAATACATTGTGACGAGTGAGGTGGCTACAAAACTATAGCTTAGAGTCTGCAATCAGCAAAAAGCAAATCCTAATTTGACTCCTATCCGACAATACAAGGGTGGAACAAGCGGACCAGTGTCCGACTGCACACAAAGCATTATCAATTACTGAAGACCGCAAGATCAAGAAAGTGCAATCAGACGCCTTATGAAAACGCACTAGAGGCAACTCAACAGTAGCCAGTGATTAAAGTGCTCTATTTTTCTCCTACATGGCGAGTACCTTGGTCCATGTCGGATAAATCGCACGAGCAGACATCGCCTCGCCGAATTGGCTCTGCCTATTTCAAAAGAAACCGTGCTAGACTGGAAGCGAGCATACAAGCAGATGATCAGGATGACATTTTCCACGATCCATATTACACATTGAGTGGAACAAGTTCTTCCAACAATTCTGTGCATGGAATAGAAATAAGCGAAGTACAGCTCGAACTTACCCAATTGATGGTGCAATCACTTGCTAAAGAAATACTCAAGAGGAGTATTGCGATAAATTTCACAGCACACTTATTTGTATGAGCTCAAAGGAAACTCGACTTCAATCCACTACCTCCACCTCCAAAAAGGAGACAACAAGCTCCACCTCAAAGGCGACAACAATAGCCGAGAATGCAGAATCCCTTGGTGAAATCAACTAAATTCATTGGCAAAAAAAGGACAAGGTCCAGACAGTCATGTCAAATAGTTTGTAACAAGATGGGTTGCAAGTGGATTTGGACAAAACTCTCGGACCTCACAAAAAAAGAGCAGTTTGTAGCAATATTTAATGGTAAGGCAATGAATTGGCTTATGCAATATGGTGTAGCTCATTTTCAATCTTACGATGAATTAAAAACTGCCTTTTAAAGCCGTTTTCATAAAGAAAAAACTCTAGAAGACATACTTAATAAGCTTCAAAATATGAAGCAAAAACATATGTTAGTTGAAGACTATGTACAAATGTTCAGAAATATGAACAGGATGTTGACAAACAATCAATAACCCACTGATGAGCAATTGGGAGATCATCTTTGTAAAGGACTCAACAAGGAATTACAAACAGTAGCAGCTGGCACAGATTAGCTTGGAGGAGTAAATGATTTTAACAACATGGTTGATGCTGCACAAAGAGCAGAAAGAAGATTTGGCACAAAGTCAAGATCCAAAAAACAAAAGAAGAAAAGACATTCTGACTCTGATACAAATTCTGAAACAGAAACAAATACTAATGCAAAAGAAGAGGAAAGTGATGCAATAGAAGATGAAATATCAGATGAAGAGAGTGAATATAAAGAGACCTCCAAGAAAAAGAAAAGACAGAGTAAGAATAAAGAAAAATCAAAAGGCAAGAAGAAAATAGACAAGCTCTCTAAATTAGAGCAAATAATCACGGAGCAATGAGAAACTTTAAAAACGCCCCCACCTCCACCCAAAATTACTTGTGCATTTTGTGGGAAGGACAATCATGAGAAAGAAAGATGCTAGTATAATCCAATTTACCAAGGGAAAGTTCCTCCTTATGTACAAAACTCAAACAACCAAGCTCCACCCATGGTAGCTAATCAGATTGCAGTAGGCAGACAAGGACAACAAAGATTCAACAATCCACAACCAAGAAGACCCAATTAGCAGAATTGGGAAAATCAACAAGGACAAAACTAGGATCAACTGTGCACATATTGTGGTATGGAAGGACACAGACAAGGTCCTCATCAATGTGAACTTTGGTGCAAGCACCGAGGGGAAAGAGGAATCTCCATTAAGGATTTTCTGCTATTTGAGCGCGAGATTCCATGGGGGGGGTTCTCTACTGGGTTTCTTGGGAAGGGTTTCTTTCTTGTCAAGTTTGTGTCGGAAGCCTTGCGTAATGAGGTGGTGGGTAGATCCTTCGTGTTTTCGGGTGTTGTTGTCCTGGTCATTCCGTGGAGTCTGTCTTTTAGCGTGGATGAAATCCTATACCACGAATGTCCTATATGGGTCGACTTTCCTAATGTGCCTTCGATTCTCTGTGAGTCAGTTGAGCATCTTGCATCTTCCCTTGGGTGGGTACTCTTGGTCCCTCCTACTTCGAATGCTAGATCTGAGTTTAGGAAGGCTTGGATTTTGTGGGATCGGAGTCTAGAGGCTCCTAATTTTTTGGAGGTGGAGGAGGTACATTTTGGGCCCTTCCCTAATGCTTGTTATGTTTGTCAAAGTACATCCCATTTTGCTAGGAACCAGACATGTCGCCAATACACGCTTGGCTGAGGAGAATGCTGAAGCAAAAGAACAACGCATAATAGAGGTGGTTCAACAGGCCCCCCCAAGGGTAGATCTTCTATCAGATTCGGCCCCAAAGGAGGGTCAAGAGGTTTCCCAAAAGAGTGCTGAGAATTCATGGAAGGTCGTTGGGAAAAAAGGAGGCGGATCTTGATCCTATGGTGGATAGCTCGAGTAAGCTGGGAGAAGCTGGAGGGAGTGAGGTTCCTTCATTGTCTATTGTGGCTCTTAGCCATTGAGAGTCCTCTATGCTGGTGTCTGAGGCGGGAAGACCGGATATACAATACAGCAGTGCAATATACAGCAGTGCTGCAGATCTGATGCGAATTCAAGATGTTGAGAAGAGTTGTGTGGAGGATGAGGATGCCGGAGGCTGCTGGACGTAAAAGAGTGTTGGAAGATAAATTGCAGGATAGGCTGCCTTTGGTGCAAACGGATGCTAACAGATAGAGTCAGTTGGGGAGAGTGGTGCCTAAAAGGATTAAAGACATGGCAAGGAGTGTCTCCAAGGGTATAGAAAACCGTTTTAACTTCCTCAAGATGCCTATCGATCACTGTCAAATGGGTGATGCTCTTTGTATAAATGGTGGTGGTGGATTAGAAAGGTGTCTATTCCTTCTTGGAATGTTCGAGGGCGCTGTAGTCCGGTCAAGCAACGGGCATGCGTGTGGCTTGCTAAGAGACAAAGGTGGATGTTGTGCTACTACAAATACTAAAATGCAGGGAGTCTGATACACTATGGTTTACGCTATGAAACTTGGGGTTCACGGTGCTTGTAAATGCTCTTATTCCTGGCAGAGGGGGGGTAGCTATTGTTGTCAAAAGTGGGTTCATTGTGAGGGAGTGACTCAAAGACGAGAAGGGGTGGTTTTTGGTTGTGAGTATTTCTGTTGATGCTTTTGATTTTAATCTAGTAAATGTCTATGCTCCCAATGGACTGTCAGAAAGAAGAATTTACTGGCAGCTATTGAATTTGGTGGTGACAGGAGATCGGTGGATCCTCGCGGGTGATTGGAAATTCATAGAAGAGATAGTTGATAGGTCTCATCAATCTAGGCATGTTTTACCTTTAGAAGATGAAAGGTGGGAGGACTTTCCCATTAAAATCTCTGGATCTGACATGGTTTCAGGCCTAGTGGATGCTTGGAAAGATTGCTTTGAGCTGCTTGAGTGGAAAGGCCATGGAGGCCTAAGGGGTGATGCAAGCCTTAGTGAAGGTATTTGGTGGGGTAAGGCGGTCAATACTGCGGATGTTCCATTTGCTCGACTGAATGTAGTCTGCGCTTGGAATCTTTTCAAGAAGGGTTTAAGATCTTGGTCTCACTTGTGGGATCAAGCAAAAGGCGATTGGATGCCATTGGAGCTGATTCGTGAATAGTTTAGGTTGAGTCAACATGAAGAGAATCTCCTTCGCATGGTATTGGATAGAGTTCCACAATCCTGGCCAACAAACTGTGTTGAATATGCTGGATTGAGACCAAAGCAGTGGCTTATAGCTAGGACCTATTTAAATAAACTGGCAGCGCGAGTAATTTACAGAGGATTGATGAGTAATACTGGAGTGGCACAAGATCTGAACAAAGTTTGGGGCATGCATAGGTCCCCTAGATGGTGGATGAGTGCCCTTAATAGTGTATGGAAGGATTGTAAAGTGAGACAAAGTAGTTTCTTCTTATGGAAAATGATGCATAACTGGCTACCCCTGCGAGCAAAACTTATGAAAAGATTTGTGGTCAATCCACTATGCTCCCTATGTGGAAATGCAGTGGAGCATGCCCTTCGTGTGTTTTGGTGTTGTCCAGCCACGAGGTCTTTATGGTGCAAGGTGGAGGCAGCAATAAGGAAAGCACAGCTGATGTCGAATTTCAAGCTGGGTGGAAACTGGAAGCGGGGGGTCCTGGGTGATACTTCAGGATTACCATCTACCTTGGTGGCGTGCTTGCAATATATCAGAGCTGCAGTGGTTAAAGCAGTGTGGTTAGTCCAGAATAGACTTTGTTTTGGCAAACTATATCCTCAGGGCTTTATAGAATTAGCGATGGTGGTTTATTGTAGAAATATACTACTAGATTTTTCGAGTATCTTGTTCAAAAGTGATTCACTGGTGGCTCAATCCTTGAAGGACATGGTGGGTTTTCTATCGGTGTAAGTATCATCCCGTGTGGAGATGAGTCTAGTTGCTAAATTTGGCATGGGCCATGGGTGTTGACCCCTTGGTGTGGCCTTTTTTTGTAAGGGGATTATGTTTGGGAGTTCCCCCTCCCGGTTATGCAATACAAGTCGGCTTGTTTCCCCCCCAAAAAAAAAAGTTTCAAAGTTAAAAAAAAAAAACGTTTCAAAGTTTTTTTTAAAAAAAAACTCTCCTTTGTCCTCTTCAAAGAAGCTATGAAGATTGTATGCAACTCATTTTTGCCCTCTTAGCCTTGCATTTAAATGTGAAAGTATTAAAATATACAAATTGGTTGATTGTGATTATGGAAGATAAATGTGAGGATAATCTTGGTCACTTTGAAAACGTCTAATTTTATAGTTGGACAGTGCTGTTATGGCTACGACTTGCTAGTCTTGTCTTGGAGTTACGAAACACACCACGAGTCACCATTAACTTCGCCGGAAATGCTGCTGCCGGATGGGCCCTGGGTTTTCTTTATTGTTCGGATTTTGGCGACGAGGCACGCCTACTTGCTAATTCTGGGGGAAATCTTCAATCATCAGAGGCAGACGTGCAGCACGAGATGCGAAGAAATCATCATCATGGGATAGCACCAAGGAATGCGCGCATAACGGAAAGCCAAACAAGCTAAAAATGTATAAAATAAAGTTGCAATGGAAGCCGAGAGAGAGAGAGAGAGTGCTACAGACAGAGAGACAGAGAGAGGGAGTGTTCAAATCGTTAGTGGCTTTGTTTTGTTTGTTGTGACCTTCTTCCACCATAGTTTTGCACCTCCGAATTGGTTCTGTTTTGTTTGCTGCGACCTTTTCCAGCAAAGGTTTGCAAATCCGACGAGAGAGAGAGCGAGGCTGGTGGCAATCTTCTTACCCCATAGTTTTGCACATCCGAAGAGAGAGAGAGAGACACTGAGCGCGAGGTTGGTGGCAGCGATGGCAGAGGGAAGTGGGCGAGAAGGAGAGAATAATGAAGGGATGAGGGTGAAGCTGATGTGTGGTGAGTGAGGAAGCAGAAGCAGCAATTTCAAGGAGAAGAGAATTTGGATGAAAATGCAGTAACAGGAAGAGAGAAAGGCAGATTAAAGACAAAAAGAGCGTTATTGTTGAAGAAGGAACTGGAAAGAAAGATCAAGAAGTTGAGCTTTGAAGACGAAGAAGAAGGAAAGAGCACGATGATTAACTCCTCCGACTTCTCGTCTGAGCGAAGCCTCAACTGTGCTCCTCCCCATCTCACTTCTGATCATGAGCATGAGCAAGCCGTTAATGGCAAGATTGTTCACTACTATGGCGATCCTGCTGCAGCTTCCCATTCATACAAGCCTCACCACAAGGCCGATGCCTTGCTCTTGCTCTTCCGTCTAGTCACTTTCGCCTTCTCTTTCGCTTCCGTGCTTCTCATGCTCACCAATAATCACTCCGTCCATGGAGACAACGTCCGGTGGTTCCATCTCGATCCCTACAGGTGTGCTCTCCAACGTGCTTCCTTCAATTTCCTTCAATTCTCTCTCCCTCTCTCGTCGTAAGTTCAAGTTGCTTTATGATCCAGAATAGTGTGATGAATGCAACCCTCGATTGTCGTTATAGCTAAAGTAGCTTCGAGATTGGTTGCTGCAAAGAAAAGAAATGATACAAAGACACCCTAGTTTTTGCTCTTTGTGGTTTCGACGTTCTCGTTTCTGCAAGAAAATTTTCAGAACGGGTACGTTGGTAAGATCCCTGATTCCAGCTCTCTTTTAGCACACCGCAGGTATGTTCTCGCCGGGAGTGCCATAGTTTGCGTATACTCTATAGCTGAAGTGGCTCTGGGCCTATGGTATCTGTGCGCGGGGACAACACTCATGCCAGAATCGTTGGCACACTGGTTCGACTACGGCCATGACCAGGTTTACTGATCTCTCGCAACTGCACCTATCTTTCTCTTTATGTTCACGCGCGCGAAGGCATACCTGTGGAGGCCTAATTTGCAAGTCTAAACTTCACGATTCTTCACGTTCACAAAGAAACTTCTTAAGCGGCCATACAAGCTAGCACTGATGGAGATATATACGTATATAAATGGCAGGGCTTTACGTACTTGATTTTCTCGGCCTGCTCGGCGGGAGCGGCAGTCGCCCCCGCTCTGAGGAACGGGGAGATGCGAATTCATTCCAAGTATGCCTGCGAGGACGTTTCAGCATTTTGTAGTCAAGCTGAGATAGCTATCGGGATGGGTTTTGGAGCGTTTCTCTTCATCGCTGCATCATCTTTACTATCAGGCTTCAGATTGGCAAGGTGGCTAATGCGTTCTTGAAAGCTGTTTGGAAATGCAACATTGTTTACTGATTTAGTTTGATATCAACAATCGATGCAACATCTTCTCTACTCTCTCACCATTATCTAATTATGAAGTTTGATGTCACCAATCGATGCATACTGAACAATCGATGAGCATCTTCTCTATTCTCTCAACATTATCTACCCATGAAGTTTGATATCTCCAATCGATGCAACATTTTGTCTCTCAATATCACCAATGCAACGTGCAGTTATCTTTCCTCTTAAGTGCTGATTAGCCTCTTTGGCTATGAACTTCTTTCCATGGCACCCATTGATCATTAGCCTCATTGGCTATGAACTCCTTTAGAGGGCACCCATTTGCAATTACATTGCCCATGTTATGCTCTTTTTGTCTTGATGAAATAGAACCTCACTATGTCTTAGTTTAAGGGCTCGTTTCATTTTTCTTGGAATTGCTTTAAGACGGTAAGGTACATCATGTCTCCTTATGATGGGTTTTCCATGAGTTTCCTTTATTGGATGGCTAGATATGAGAGTTTAATTCAACGGTTTTGGTATTAAATCGTATAAAGGTTTCTCTTGATACACATGTCATATACCCTTCCAACCTACATGGACTAGAATTTTAATTAAGGCTAATAGCTCATCTAAATGCCTCGATGTCATACCCAAAGTACAACTTTAATGGTATAATTTGATAATGGCTTAATTGGACAAACTCTTAGCCTCAAACATAATGAAGCCCATGTGTTGTCATACTTGCATGAATATGCCTCAAGTACAAAGTCATTTTTTCTTTAATAAGGAAAAGGAAGACAAAAAAGGGTGTGGCTAGTTAACCCCTATGAAATGGACCCAAACAAAAATTGGGGATTTCTCCCACTTAAAGAGATTGCATGGTAGTAAAGAGATCTAGATTAAGTCCTCACACTTACTTCACCTAAAAAAGTAGAAACTCTTTGAATTTTTTGCCAATCCCCCTTGCACATCATTTAAGCACCATGAAGTAAAGTTAGTAATAGTTGTGATAAGTAATGTCATGTTACTTTACATGATTAAGTTCCATTTCTTGGAAATTTCGAGTTCTTTTCTTCTTCTTTAGAAAAAAAGTTATTTTGTCATGTTACTTTATGTGATGTAGTTTCATTTCTTGGAAATTTTGACTACTTTTCTTTTTCTTTAGAAATAAAGTTTTAATCGAATGGAGCTTTCTTTTCATAGTATAATATAGAAGGATGATTCAATTGAATTGCTTTCTTTTCATAGTGCAACATAGAAGTGTATTAGAAAGTTACATTTATATTCATTTTATGATTGATTTTCCTTTGTCCATTTGGATTTTATTATAGGTCCAAGGGTGCTATGTTTTAGTGAAAAGTACTCTTTTTGGCAAAAAAATGGTAGAGTTCTAAGCGTACAAATAGTACTACATACTATAGTACTATAATTGCATAAAATTCAAAATCCTTGCCTACACGTCAAAGATTTTGTGATCTTCGATCACTCCCCCATACAATGAGGATTCTTGATCTCGCTCTCACCCTCTAGAAGCTCTCTCTCTCTCTCTCTCTCTCTCTCTCTCTCTCTCTCTCTCTCTCTCTCTCTCTCTCTCTCTCTCTCTCTATCTCTATCTCTCTTTATCTCTATCTATCTCTCTATCCCTCTTTTTTGGCCTGCCGTAGGTAGCCTTAGTGAAGGCTTCAGTTTTGGAGATGGGCAAAATTCAAAATTTTTTAAAGTTTTTACTGTGAATTGTTGATTGGTCCACGTGTTTTTTTTGTTTTTTATGATTGATTATCTCCACCTATTCCTCCCTTTTTCTCTCTCTTTCTATTTGAAGGCAAGCCCACCCCCCCTCCCCCTCTCTCTCTCTCTCTCCCCCTCTTCTCCTTCATGCACATTGAAGTCGTCTCTCTCTCTCTCTCTCTCTCTCTCTCTCTCTCTCTCTCTCTCTCTCTCTCTTCCAAGCTATGCATTTGAGGTAGGCCTTTTGAAGGCTTTACGAGCATTCATCTTGTTTTCAGCCTCTCATTAAGTCTCTCTCTTGCTCTTGTATAGGCCCCTCCCCCCTCTCACACACACATTAGGGGAATTTTGAGTTCAAAAAGGGCCTCTTGCATTAGGCCCTAAAGAAATATGATTAGGGGGTTGACCAATGAGGAGACTCATGCATTAAAAATATGAAGGATTCCAAACTCCTCATTGGTGGGAAAAATTGTGTTTTGGATATTTTCCCCTTTCACCACCATAAGGGAAATTTTAAAATCTAGGCTTGCAATCTTGGACATTGGATTAGATTAAAGGATCAGAGGGCTAAAATGCATGTCAATGAGGGTTGTTGATCTTAGAGGATTTGACGCTTCAAATTCAATGGCGCACCTAATTGTTAATGTGCAAGGCAGCTGGATTTGGGCCATTGGATCTAGCCTAGATCTAATGGCTATGTTATAATGTAGAGTTGGCTCCACACCCCTCATAAATTCTTCGAATGGCTACAGTATAAAATGCCATTGGATCTAGCCTAGATCTAATGGCTATGTTATACTATAGAGTGGGCTCCATAGCCCTTGGCGAGGTCACACCACAGAGCTAGGAGGCTTGGAAAACAGTGGGTAAGAAAGGAAAAGACTTCTAGGAGAAGGTTGAGGATTGAGATAGGGACACCCAAAAGTGGGAGAAGTGGCTCTGTGGGGGTGATTGGAACTGCACTGAGAGTCTACAAGATAGGTCTCATGTAGGGGCAGTAATGCTAGGGGCTGAGCACGAAGCATGGGAAGAATTCGTTGTTGGACGAGGCATGGTGGGTGTAGCCGAGCTAATTGATGAGGGCATGTCCCAAGCTGGAACAATCAAAGAAGAGGTGATGAATTCTGAGCTAGAAGGTTAGATAGATTCTACATTTTCGAGGAAGGTTGGTGGATGAAACCCTTTCATGGTGCATGTGTGACCTCTTCCGCCCTATCAAACCACATCCCAATGGTGTGGGAGTTTTCAGTGCCTACATCAGTAGGGAGATCAACAAATGTTCCTTTTAATAAAAAACTTACAACCTCTAGAGATTTTTACAGGGCAATAAGAAAGATCTAGTGGCAAATGACGATGGGGGTCAACAAGCCTTGTGCAAGGTGGGATCTGGCTATATGTTCCATCTTGCAAAAGGCCAAAGAAGAAGATCGCAAGTACTGAACCGAAAGAGGCTGTAGGTGGTGGGAGTTTCTTTCCAAAGCTCGAGAAGCTTTAAGATTGGTGGCCCAAAGGTAACCCAAAGACTAGGTCGTGAATGACCACCCTATTGGTGGAGACTAACCAAGCCATTCATGATTGGGTAAAAAGTAGGCAGTTATGGTTGTCTATGGGAGATTGCCCTTCTCAAGCCTTCTTCCAGGCCATAAGGAGGAATCAACAGCGGGAAGTAATTGATAGAGTGTAGGACGCACAGGGTCAGGTCACAATGGATTTTTGGCACATACTGGAGGTCTTCCGCAGAGAATTAAGTGCGATTGTGGGCGAAGAGGCAGTGCAGGACGATGATTGGCCGGCATGTACAAATCAGCTGCTCCAAGGGCTATCCTCCCGCATCTCTGATTACCAAAGAACCGTGCTTTCCAAACCATTTAATAAGGGCAAGCTGGAAAATGCACTAAAGTCCATGGCTATTGACAAATCCTCGAAACCTGATAGTTTGACAAAATAGGATGTAATGGGCCAAGACTTAGGGCAATAGGTTGGACACGGTGTTGTGAAGCATTTTGAAGCCATGTCTACCTGTGTGGTAGTTCACACTACATGGTGGACAAATCTTATACAAAGTAAGAGGCAGTAATGGCAGCAAATTTGATTGGCTTGATGCGAAGGCATTCAATGTACGGGTCCCTGATCATGGGTTCAATCCCCAATCAGGTTGTCTCGCGGCCTTTTTCTTCTGCCGGCCATCTTATGGGTGGCCTTCAACCCACTGACAAATATTTTTGGCTGCCATGTCCGGGCCCGCATATGCTATTGGTCCAAGGGTGCTCATGCCCCTTCACATTGCATTTTGGAACATGGCCACCAGCCTAGTTTGAACCTTGCCTTAGCTAACATGGCGAATGTAGCAACTGATATAATGGCTTCCTCTTAAAAGATGTCAACTCAAGCTTGATGAAGTTGTATCCCAAGAGCTAGAGCAAGATCAAAGTAGTGGATTGGAGGCCAATTACTATGCTAAACACATTTTACAAAATAATAGCTAAGGTGCTAGCAATGCGGATCAGTGAGCTCTGTAATGAGGTCGTTGATCCAGAGTAGAACGGCTTTGTCAAAGGTAGGGACATATACAAGAACATTCACAATGTTGTTGCCTCCCTAGACTTCGCGGGTTATTCCAGGCAAAGGGTGCTTGTGTTTTGGATAAGGGCTATGATAGGGTAAGATGGGACTTCATTCTCGTAGTTCTAGAATGCTTGGGGTTTGGAGGAGGGTTCATCAAGAAAGTGAAATGTCTTTTTGGGAATGCAGCAGTAGCAGTTCTTTGCATTAATAGTGGGGTTGTGGGTAGATTCACATTGAGAAGGTCAGTAAGGCAAGGCTACCCCATCGCCCCTCTTCTTTTTGCAATCTATATAGTACCTCTCATAAACGCCATCACGAAAAATATTAACTCCAGAAGCTTCCAAGGAGTGAGGCTGCCATTTGGACAACAATTTGCATGCCAAGTGCTCGCAGATGATACTGTTGCTATTACTCAGGAAAACACACATCAAGTGGTCAGATTACTCAGGAAAACACAGATCAAGTGGTCATATTACTCCAAGGAATCGAGCTATTATGCAAAGTGTCTAGTTCTAAGTGTAACTAGAATAAGACATTCCTGTTGAGATCTAACGCCAAACCCCTCCAGAGTGGTTAACCGAGCTAGGAGTTGCTATTGTGCCCAGAGGCGAAATCATCATATATTTGGGAGCGCTGCTAGGAGTGGATGTTTCCCTCCACCAACGCTTCGATTGGTTCAAGACCAAAGTCAAAGAAAAATTGAGGAAGTGGAACAGAATCATGCTCAACTGGAACGCTAGATGTCTGGTCATACAACACATGCTAGAGGCACCAGTGACTTACATCTCCTCTATTTGGCATTTAAAGAAATAGAAGTTGCAGGAAAGTGAGGCTCTCTTTAGAGGCTTTCTCTGGGCAGAGGAGCCAGACAAGAAGAAACTACACTATATCCCATGGGATCCTTCTAAAGACCCCAAAATTCGAGGCCTAGTGATTCCGCATATCAAAAGTAGAAACATGGCCCTCCTTGGGAAGTTGCTCCCTCGACAAACAAGCCCCATGGGTGGAAGTAGCTAAGGCCTTCATTTCCCAACACTGGAGGGAAAGGCGCAGGGCGCTGGCCAGATTTGGATTGGTACAACAAATTGTTTTCCATCTTCCTAGTGTGGATCAAAGGGTCAGATTTGGTTGGTAGCCTAGTGCAGGCGTGGAAGAAATGTGTGAATAAGATGAAATGGAGAGGTAGAAAAGGGCTCCAAGGTGACGGGAGTCTGCGGGAATCAATCTGGTGGAGTTCCATCTCACCGCGAGAGGGTGAGGCCTTCGCAAGAGATGACATGATCAGAGCCAAGAACCTGTGCAAGAAAGGCATTTGCAGGTGGCAGGACATATGTGCTCAGGGAGGGCTGATTGGGTGTTCGTCAAGGAGCTTGAGTATAAATACCCACTTATGGATGATGAGAAGGACCTAATAAGAGTTGTGCTAGAAAGAATCTCGGAGGGCTGGCCATCCAACAATATCAGCTCACAGGATGGTCGCGCTGAGCAATGGCAGTTAGGAAAGACTCCCCTGCATAAAATCACGACAAAGTCTGTACCAAAGGTTGACAGAGCCGGATGGAACCCTAGGCACCCTAAACAAAAAATGGGGCCTGATAAGAAGACTAGCTTGGTGGAGAGTGCGCTTGAAAGACATCTGGAAGAGTAGGGAAGGGACACAGGGAGTCCTTTCTCGGGAGGAAGTCGAGAGATTTTTTGGCGATCGGTCGGAGGCCAGGAGTCGAATTTCGACCAGTTTTCGATCAGGAAAGGGCAACACGTGTCCCTTTTTGGTTACTGTCAAGCATCGCTGGGAGGTGTCATGCGACTTGACGTGGATGTGGCACCTATATGGTGACCTGGAGTTCTTGATTTGACGTGGCTATGTGTTCTCGTAGTGACATGGTAGTGATGTGGAGATGTTAACCAGCAGCTGTAGGTTAGTGGAGGTCCTTTGCATGCGAGCACGTTTATACATGGTGAGTAGTTGTTGAGGACATGTGCTTGTTGTAATTTGATTGGCTACACGTTCTATGGTGACATGTGTCTGTGTTTCATTGGGGATGTTTGAACTTGATAGCCTTCGTTTGTCTGTTTCACTTGCAGTTCGGGAGGCTTCATTCGTATGTTTCACTTGCAGTTCGGAGAGACTGTGAGGCTCATTTCGTTGGGGTTGTGATGCTTTTCGGTGAGGTTGTGCTTTGATCTAGGTGCTTTCAAGGAGTGTGAGGATGGATGGGTTTGAAGGTCTATCTTTCACTTTGGGGGTTTCGTAGGAGTGCGAGGTGATGGTATTAGTTATCTGGTTGGGTAGGGATGTTCCTTTCTTGGATATAGATACTGTGGAGCTAGCTCATTTGTCTTAGAGCATGCATGAGCATTTGACGGAGAAGGATCAGTGGGCATGCAATCATTTTGATGCATGGAGAAAGTTTTCAGGATGCTGTTGTGCCGTCTGGTGGTTGCAAAGCTACTGGTGTTTCTACTACTATGGTGTTTTCTGGTGCTGATATGGATTCTACTAGTTGTCCTACTACTCTTACTGGTTTAGTTGTTTTCGGCATTGCTAGTGTTGCACCGATTGTTGGTTTTATGCATGGTGTGGATTCTTCAGGTGGATGCTGTTGAGATATCGAGCTCCACTCATGATATGCCAGGGTGACTGTTGTGCATTTATGTCACCGACTTGTTAGCTGCAGATGCGGTTGGTACACCGCCCATGAGTAATAGCTGGATGACAACTATCCTTATGTATTCTAGTTCGTGGCTCAGTAAGTATGCCACCTTAGTTAGCTGAGTTTGGTTTGAGACCCACATATAGGGTTCTTCTATTTCTTTGTACAAGAGTTCTTTTGGCTTTCACAACTAAGAAGAGGAAAACTGTTTTCAGCCTCCACCTTTGTGTGTATTCCCCCATTGTGTATGTGAGAAAGCCACAAGTGAGACTCCTTCCTTCTCTCCCACTCTCTTCACATGGTATCAGAGCCCGGTTCGTGGTAAGGAGCTCAAGAAAGCAAACCAAGTTTGCGGTGTCCTAGTAAGAGGATCAGTGCTGCTTTCCTTTTTTTTTTTGAGTTTGGGAGTAAATCTCAACAAGAAGCACAGTCGGAAAGTGCAAGAGTGCAATGTCTTAGATTGGAACGCCCTTTGCGGTGTGGCGAGAGGGTGAATTTTTTTTTTTGATTCGAGGCCATTTCGAGGCCTGTTTTGGTGGTGGGAGTTTTCCACAGGCACTCAGGAAAGTGCCCTATTTTTGCTGTGCAACCACTGTTCTGCAGGTCGGTAAAAAGTGATCATAGAAATTACATCGTATGCCTGTGCGCAAAGATATTAGGAGTGACAGAATCATTCTTATCACCTGTTAATGCATAATCATCACTAGGAAGTGACTGTGTGGTCAAATACCACTTTCGTCAGTTTTGCATATTTGCCCTTGTGAGGCAGAAGTTGTGTTTTTTTGTAGTGACAAAATATTTTGCAGTGTTTTGTAATGGCATCTGATGCTCTTTCACAGATTGTCACTGAAAAGCTTGATAAGAACAACTTCCAAGCAAGGAAGTTTAGAATGATGAATTTCCTTAAGGGAAAAGGCTATTGGGAGTTCATTACTGGAGTTGAACAAGAACCAGTTATTCCTAATGTTCCCAATCAACAAGAGTTGCAGGCATGTAAAGGCTGGCATGAGAGAGCCAGAAAACTTATGTACTGGTTGTCTATCAGTATTTCAAATTCTATGATTGTGCATATTCAAGATGAAAGCACGCCAAAGGAGGCATGGGATACTTTGACAAAAATGCACAAATACGCAAGCCAGGAAAATGTAGCTCAAGCAAGAATTGCATAATGTGCGGAGAGAAAATATGAGCATCAATGACTACCACATGAAGGTGAAGAAGATTGTAGATGCACTTGCTTCTATTGGGTCACCAATGGAAGACGATGATTTGGTTTTTATGACCTTGAATGTTCTAGGAAAGGATTATGCACAATTCTGAACATCCATTGCCATCCGTGAGAATTTTCCTGATTTTGAGAAGTTGATTGCTCTTCTAATTTCTGAAGAGCAGAGAAATGGTGGAGCATCTTCTTCAGGAGGAACTTCAAAAGAAGCTGTCTTCTACTCAAATGCTGGAAGAGGTAGAGGCAGAGGTAGAGCAGGCCAATTTGGAGGCTGTGGCAGAAATCAAAATATGTAGCAAATTCAAGAAAACCAATCCTATGGAGGAGGACATGGTAACTTTAGAGGCAGGGGGAGCCAAAGAGGTTGTGGTGGATGGCAGAGAGGACAAAATGCAAACAGCAATGTTGAATGCTGCTACTATGGTAAAATGGGTCATATGGTTAAAGACTGCTATAAAAAGCAGAATGACATCATGACTAAAAAATTGCAGCAAGGCAATTATGCATCCTCTAGTAGACAGGGTGATGATAGAAATGAGCATCTCTTTATGGTGCAGCACATGACCAATTCTGTGACAAGTGTAGAAGAAAGCAATGATGTGTGGTATGTTGACTCAGGTGCATCAAACCACATGACAAGTCATGCAGAATGGATGCAAGATGCAAGGAAAATGGAAAGACCAAGATTTGTGGAGACTGGTGATGATACTGCACATCCTATTGTGCAGATTGGTAAAATTCCTTTGTCTATGCAGGATGGGAAAAAGAAATACCTGTCTGATGTATTTCATGTCCCGAATATCACCAAGAACCTGGTTTCTGTTGATCAAATGGTTAAGCAAGGCTTGCAGGTCAGATTTAATCCTCATGGATGCTTTGTTGAGGATATGAAAAATAAAGGTCACTTGATAGCAAAAGGAAAGAAGAGGGGCAGTATGTTTATGCTGGATGCAGACCTGCTGCCTGAACTGAGTGTAGCAATGTTTGCACATGGGACCGGTGTAGTTGTAGATATTGATATCTGGCATAAACGCATTGGTCATGTTAATGTACAATGACTTAAATGAATGCATGCTCAAAATATTATTACAAGATTGCCTAAGTTTAAGGTTGTAGAAATGCATAAGGTATGTGAAGCCTGTCAATTTGGAAAACAGGCAAGGAAACCATTTGCTAGACATGTTCAAGAGAGTAAGAGTCCATTGGAATTAATCCACTCTGATGTGTGGACTACTAAAGCTGCATCTATTGGAGGCTGTCATTATTTTGTCACTTTTATTGATGACTATAGCAGAAAAGTTTGGGTGTATTTTACGAAAAAGAAAAGTGAAGTGTTTGGGCATTTCAAAGCTTTTAAAGCTATGGTTGAAAAAGAAACAAGCCTACAAATAAAATGCCTAAGATCAGATGGAGGGGGAGACTACGTCTCAAATGAATTTGCAAGTTTCTTGTAGGAGCATGGCATGAAGCAGCAAGATTCATGCAGTCATACCCCACAACAAAATGGACTTACAGAAAGGAAAAACAGGCATATTGGAGAGGTATCTCGTGCCATGCTCAATGAAAAAGACCTGCCATATTATTATTGGGCTGAAGCAGTTGCTACAATAGTCTACATAATGAATAGGACTCCCACTGCAGCAATACATGGCATGACACCAGAGGAGAGGTATACTGGTAGGAAACCAGATATTTCTCATCTGAAAGTTTTTGGTTGCATTGCCTATGTTCATGTGCCAGATGAGTTGAGATACAAGTTGGATCCAAAAGCTAAGAAGTTCATCTTTATTAGTTATTCTCTGTAATAGAAAGGATATAGATGCAATAACCCTTCTACTCGTAAGTTTACAGTGAGCAAAGATATTGTTTTTTATGAGATGAGCAGCTGGTATAAACCAATAAATGTGATTGATGATGTAGATGCACAAAATAGTAATGCTACACAGAATTCACAGCAGCAATCACAAAATATTAGTGGACCTGTAGTGTCCTCTAGCAGTGGTTTACATACTTCACCATGGACAGGCAGATTGAGATTAGAAGGATCTCCTCAAAGCAATGCAGATAGTGGTATGCCAGTATCACAAAAAGGAAAAGACAAAGTAGATCAGCCCATGGTTGATGTGAATGCAGGTCACTCTTATGTGGATGGTGAATCCAGTGGCTCAGAACAGAGCCTTGATGATGAGTTGGGTATTCCTTCTATTGTTACACTTGGAGTAAGGAAAACAAGGGATGTTTTGAGAGCACTTGGTAATGAGCCTATTTTGTGCAGGTCTACCAGAGCTAGGTATCCTGTGGATAGGCTGAAATATGATGGATTTACAGCCATTCACAATGCCTATATGGTCAAAATGATACATGAACCAGAACCCACTTCTTTTGAGTAAGCCATGGGAAAAGAAAAATGGGAGAAAGCCATGGATGAAGAAATGGATGCCTTGGAAGCAAATGCTACATGGGAATTGGTGCCTTTGCCTAAAGACAAGAATGCAATTGGCTGCAAGTGGGTTTATAAGGTGAAGCACAATGTAGATGGTTCCGTGAACAGATACAAGGCAAGATTAGTTGTCAAGGGGTATGCACATACATATGGCATTGATTATGAAGAAACATTCAGTCCAGTTCAAGCATGGCAACCATAAGAGCAGTCATTGCTATGGCTGCATCAAAGGGATGGTCTTTACATCAGATGGATGTAAAGAATGCTTTCTTGCATGGTGATTTGCAGTCCATGATGCCCATCATCATCCTTCTATTGTTCACTGCCATATTAGGGAAGAGGAAGATATCCACATGTATATTACATGTCCAAATTTGGAATAACATTTAGACCTCCTGTAGAAAGAAGTAGTGCACTTTTGTGTGTGTGTGTGTGTGTGTGTGTGCATGTGCATGTGCATGTGTGTGTGTGTGTGCGCATGTGCATGCATGTGCGCGTGTGCGCACGCGCGTGTGTGTGTGTGTGTGTGTGTGAGAGAGAGAGAGAGAGGATATGTGTGTGTGTTTTAAGAAATGGGGGGAGAAAGAGAAGGAGAGAGAGTTTTGTTGAAGGGGGAGAATGTGTTATAAGAAACGGAGAGGAGGGAAATAATTTCTCACTTTAGTGCAAAGAATGATCCCTTTTTGCATCATTGTGTTGTTTTAGCTACCCTAACATTTCATGTGCTTCTAAATAGCTAAATAGACTAACCAAAATGCTTATGTGTGTTGCATTTGATTTGATATGGAGTTGTGGCTAATGCTTAACTTTGAAGCCATTTTGAATAACATTGACTATATGATGTTTCTTATCGACTCAATATTCATATGTTGACTATATGCGCTTTGACGAGTAAGAGAAATCCTACCTGCCTCGAATCCTTCATCTCTATCTCAACTTGAGAGCTTCTTTAAACCCTTAATCTCCACTTTAAAGAAAGATCTACTGATGGAGTTGATCTCCTGCTACTGCAAAAAGGTCCTACCTCTTTAATGATCCAATATCTCCTTAGCATTTCTCACAAATACTGTGGTCCAGGGTACCTTATATGAGATCTAATGTATAGGAGTTAGAGGAACTACAAGCAACCCCCTTCCTCTATCTATGGCATGTTTTGTATTTGCATTCCCTTTCATGCTCTTTCAATATTGAAAGTAACTATGCCTCTATTTTCTTCCATATACCTCTCCAATACTAATGATAAAATCAAGAGAGAAAAACAAGTAAAAATCTCATACCTCCCATATCATGATATATTAGGAATCTAATAACCCTCATATTAGAACATATGTAATAATCCAATGCATTCCATAGTAGGGAAAATAAAATCTAGCAAGGGATGCATTAGGAAATCCCTTCAAGGTAAAAGTCTAGTAAAGTACTAATCAAGTATCACACTTATCCAACCTCATAGTGCAAATGCAAAATCAACAAATATTTTTGTTGTAGCCATCAAGATGCTAACAAATCCAAAATATATATATGTCTCCACATTCTCTTGATATTGTTAATACATAGGGTGTATCCCCATATCATCCTTCATTTATTATTTTCTTAGGCATCATGATTGTATATGGTTCCGATATCTACTTTAACCATCCTAGACCACTGATTGAGTACTACCGCCCATTTTCACCCAAAAAGAACTGTGTGCATGCATGCATATGTGTGTGTGTGTGTGTGTGTGTGTGTGTGTGTGTGTGTGTGTGTGTGTGTGTGTGTGTGTGTGTGTTTTAAGAAATGGGGGGAGAAAGAGAAGGAGAGAGAGAGAGAGAGAGAGAGAGAGAGAGAGAGAGAGAGAGAGTATGTGTGTGTGTTTTAAGAAATGGGGGGAGAAAGAGAAGGAGAGAGAGTTGTTGACAAAAGGGAGAGAACTTCTTATGAGAGATGGAGAGGGAGGAAAATATAATTTATTTTATTTTGGGTAGAAAAAGTTTTTGTTATATTAGAATGTCATCATCATCATCATAAATATTTACATGTTCTTTGGTAAGAACAACCAGCCCCCATGGGGAGAGTTTCATCAAAACATTTCTGAAGTAAAACAAAAACAGTAACAATAGAATCAAAAGAGAGGGACATAGGAGTCCTCAATGTCATCTGTATTGTCATCATTAAAGTAATCAGAGTAATTGAAACTCTATGAGTCTCCAGAGTTGTTAGTGCTTCACAAGGTGAGTCTGGTTCCTTTTTGACCTTTGTGGAGGATACCTGATTAAGAAACTCAATAATCTCAGCAGGAACTTCAAAGGGTGTGGAATTATCAATCCTAAAGTAGCTTTGAATGTGTTCTTGTAAGTCAGCATTGAAGAGGGCAGCCTTTGCTTTGAAACTGTGAATCAATTCAATGATTTTCTTCTGGTCTTGCTCAGCCAGTTAACAAACAATAAGTCAACTTGCAAAATAACTTGATTAAACTGAAGATTATTCTTGGTTACCCATATAAACCAAAGTGCATGTGCTCTCAGGGGTGACCAAGTGTCCTATTTTATCCTTGTAGAGTCTCCAAGTAAGATGGCCTTCTAATTCACTGGCTCCCCTGTCTCTAGTTGGACTATTTTCCATACCTTTCTAGCCACAGGAGAGATGGAAGATATCTTCATTAGTAGAGGGGCAATTCATACATTTATCATTACCCTTTCCAATCCTAAGTCCTCTGACATTGGTCCACAAAGCTTTATGCAATATGAGCCACATTAGGGCAGATATTTTGTCTGGAATTGAAGGAGACCAAATGGCACAGAACCTGAATTTCCATTTCTCTTTAGAGTCATGAAGTTTCCACCTGCCATTAAGAACCCTCTAGAGATCACTCATGTCCCTACTTGGTGTGGGCATAGGGAAGAAAGAGGTACTCTCCACCCAGCTAAACTCTCTACTATAAAAAAGGAAAGATCCCCCCTTCCACTGTTGGCTACCACTCCAAAGTTGTATTCTACTCATAACAACTGACTGGCATTTGTTGTTTAGTCTGAACTCTCTCCTAATCTCTACCCAAGATTTCCACCTTAGTTCAGCTCTGTTCCACAACTGCCCCTAGCTTTGCATACCCTTTTTAAAGAGAAGAGATGCCTTAGCTATCTCTTCATCAGAAAGCATAGCTTCTTTGAAAATAACAAAAATCCAAATTGAGTCCAAGGTCATAAAAGATCCTTTATCTGAAAAGACAATTTGGCTTTTGATCCCTTTAAAAGCTGTCCAAAGAGAGACCCAAAGCTGGGTTGCCTTTAGGTTTGTAGGGTTCACGGTTATAAATAGCTGACAGAATGGGGTAGTTTTTCCACTTGAGGACTCTGAGGGGTCTTAGGGAGCTGACATTCCTAAGGAGAAGTTGAGCCCAATCTTCAATAGGGTTTAGGATTGCCTTTAAAATCCAGGTTGTGGAGAGTTTCAGAGCAACTTGTTCTATGTCAATAACTCCTATCCACCCTCCTGCTTGGGTTTGATACAGAAGTCCCACCTGACCTTGGGTATCTTACCTCCCCATAGAAAAGATCTGCAAGTTTTTATGAATCTGTTAATTCTAGCTTTGGAGGGGGACCAAGCTGTGAGGTAGAAGATAACAATATGATAAATGCAATGGTTAAGAATAGTTCTTCTTCCTGCCAGACTAGCCTGAAATCCTCTCCATTTCTCCATCTTGTTTTGGAATCTGTTCATGAACTAGTTCCACCTTTGCTTGAGGGAAATATGAAACCCCATGGGGATACCCAGAAGCTTGAAAACTGAGCCATGCTTGATCATCTGGCATCCCATCCCTTCCAACACTTGCTGCTCATCACCTTTGAGGGTTGTATATCCAGTTTTAGAGTGGTTGATTTTGGACCCAGAGGCTTTGCAAAATATCTCTAGACTCCATGGCCACCTTGATGACTCATTTTTTAGGGTTAAGTTTGTATCATCAGCAAACTGCTAACAGATATGGTGCTTTAGCTCAATACCTTTCAACTTGTCTTCTTGGCTTTGTTGATAAAGAAGCCACCCCAAGGAGTCCACAGCAATTGCAAAGAGTAAAGGGGCAATAGGGGACCCCTGCCTTATAGATCTTTTAAGCTCAAAGGGTTGGCTCATGATCCCATTAACACATATCTTTGTTGTAGCATTAGTGAGGAGGAGTTTGATAAAAGAAATGAAGAGGGGGCCAAGACCCATACCAGTTAGAACTTGGATGATGAAATCCCATTCAAGTCTATCATAAGCCTTGTCAAAGTCAATCTTCGAGAAGAATATGTCTTGTTTTGTTTCTCTGGCATACTCACATCCCTCCCATATGTTGATGATAGCTTCAAGTAAATGTCTGCCATTTATGAAGCCTTTCTGCTCTGGTAGGATCCATTTGATGATTCTGCTTTTAATCCTCAGAGCTAGAGCTTTAGCAAAGATTTAATAGCTATAGTTGAGCATACTGAGAGGTTTCCAGTTCCTTAGCTTAGACTTATCTCCTTCCTTAGGATTAAGTTTAATAACACCACCATTGATGTGAGTAGGGAGGCACCCCACTTTCAACACTTTCTTGCCATAAGAGAAGGAGCTATGAGCCAACAGTGGACCAGAATTTTTTGTAGAATTCAATTTGTAGTCCATCCTCTCCTGGTGTTTTACCATCAACCATCACCTTGACATCTTCAAAAAGCTCATCTATAGTCAGAGCTTTCTCCAAGTACTTATTATTAAAGCTGAGAACACTGTTTTTTCTAGCTTCCTTGCAAAGTTCCTTGGCTTTAGTCACTTCGTTGTCTACTTGAATGGTGGAGGATGGTAAACTCTAAAAGTGAAGCTGAATGAGGTCAATGTTCTCCTCATTAGAAAGGGCCAAAGAGTTGTCAGCTTTTCTAAGAAGGGGTACCTCATTGGACCTTTTTCTTCTAATACTTTTGAAGTACTCCTTGGTCTATCAGCTTTGCTAGCCCACCAATCTCTGAAGTATACTTTAGAGTCATTTAGAAGTATCTACTCTTGAATCCTAAACTCATTTCTTTTGAGCACTAAGTTAGCCATTGCCTCAGGGTCCCCCTGTCTACTAGCTAGGGTCTATAGGGTAGTAATCATGTGTTGAATGCTGTCCATCCTCTTGGCCCTAATTTTAGATCTATCTTTTCTAGCTTTTCTGAGGAACTTTTGGGTCTAGTCAACTGCAGTACACTAGGATTCACTGGCAGAGGGAGAATCAGTGAAAGCCTTGAGCCAAATAACTTTAACACCTTCTTAAACACTCCTTAAGTCAAAAAATTTGGGATCAGAGCCTTAAATCATGAGGTGGTTTTTTGACCCAGGCCAAAGTCACACTTGAGCAGGATTGGCTTGATCTGAAAGAAAGAAAGAGGAGAAGACTTGAGTCTGCTGGCAAGTGCGGGTTTGGCTAACTAGATCTTGTGAGACATATATCCTATCAAGTCTAGCCTCTCTTCTGTTGTCCCCCACTTGACTATTTGACTAGGTGAAGGTGTCCTTCATCCCCATGTCCACTAGACTTAGCTCTTCTTTCAAGTCCTCCCAAAAGGTCAGTTCTTTGCCTTTGATGATTGTTCCTTTACCCATCCATCTGTCATTGGAACTTTCAACCATGTTAAAGTCACCAACAACAAAGCATTTATTTCTTGCTAGCAGGAGTGACTCCCAACTAACCATTCTTTCCTGTGAACTGTTAGAGGTATAAAGTGACACCACTGTGAATGTCTGCCCATGTATCACGCATTTAACCATAATCCATCTACTTTGTGTATCCACTTCCACATCCAAAATACCCTGAGCATAGTTAGAGAGTACTCCAATTGCTACCCCACCCTTGCCCTCCTCATGGTTAGTGAAGAACCATTTCCTTCTCTTGTCAATAACAGTCAGTCTCTTCTCCAAAGAGGGTCCATAAACTTTCACTTCTTGTAGAGTAAGGAAAGTAGGAGAAAGAGATTTAGTTCTCAACCAATAAGCTAACTCTTCTCCTCTACTAGGGTCAGTAGGCCCTTTGACATTGAGAGAAAGGATGGCTATTGGTTTACTTGACATTCTTCTTAGCTCCCTTTCTAGCTTTGGGATTGGGGTTGTTTATCTGAGGGGAGACATTTTTTCCTTGAGAGAGTTTTCTCTAGATTTGTACCTGGTTAAAAGCCTTACCTTGGTCAGTAGTATCCTTTTTCAACCCCCATATCTTGATCACCTCCTAGGTATTCCTCACTAATTTTTGAAGAGGCCATCTCATCCTCTCTGTTTATATCCTCCTCAAAATCTTTTGACTAGCTTGTTTCAATCTGAGAGTTAATGTCCAGGTTTTAATTTTTTCTTATCCACTCCTCAGTTTCACTCTCTGCCAAGGTGTCAAAAGCATTGTTCAAAACTATGGTGTCATCAATCATCCCTTTGCCTTTATCCTAGGGGAGCAAGGGTTTGACAGGGTTTATCTTCTGGAGAAGGGCTTTTTCAGTAGAAACTGGCTTGGGGATCCATTTTTTAGCTTGTTTACTACTGGTAGGTGCAGGATCCTTGGGCTTAGCTTTGGTCCTCCTCTGTGGGCAATTCTTAACTGCATGACTAGAGAGTCCACATAGGAAACAAGAGTTTGGAAGATTTTTATAGAGAAGTGGTTGTTCCCTGTACACACTTCCATTCCTATTGACCATTACCAATGTGTTGGGAAGGTCCTTAGCAATAACCATGTTAATACACACTTGTGAGTTAGCTCTAAGATTGATGAAGTTTTCCTTCTCAACTCCAACTATCTCCCCCAGACCATTGCACAAGGAAGCTAGTTGGTTGTAGAGAGAGAGGGGCAGATCTGGGAGCTCTACCCACACAAGTAATAGTGGATCTAGGGAGATTAGGATTAAAGTTCTGCTTTCACTTCTCTAGGTAGAGAGGTTGGTGTCTGATAGTCTAGAGGGTGCAATTGAGAGCCTTGGAGGCCATGCTAGGAGACTCAAATAGGAAGACAAAGAACCCCTCCTTAAAATTCTAACGTTGGTGACACTAATGCCTTGTCTACCCTAGTTTGCTCTCACCCAATTCTCAATGAAGGCTAGTGGAGGTTTAGGCCCTGGGAGGAAACCAATTAATGCATGTGTACTAAGCCATTCAATGGAATCAAAAAGCAAGCCTTCATTAATGAAGGTAGCAATCTGCTTACCTCTTGGATATTTTTGGCCCTCACCACAAGTAGCCTCTTCTTCTGCAGCTGGTTTGGTGTTGTTTTCTAGGGTCTGTGAGTCATCCTTTTCCTTCTCATGGTAAAGGGCCTCCTTGTTTCCTTCTTCTTCTCCCCCTTGGGGTCCGTCACTCCCACTTTGGTGGATTTTGGTGCTTGGAGGTGTTCCAAAAGTTCCTCTTTTACCTCCTATGCTATGATCGAAGAGTTTGAACTGCTCTAGGGGTCTCTAATTTCTTGTGGCTTGAGGGCTGAGGCAGAGGTAGCAAGTCTTTCCTTAGCCTCCTCTATTCTTCCTGAGCTAGCAAAGTGAGTAGTAAGCTCCTTTCTTGCTGGGAGGGAGAAGAACCCTCCTCTAGCTTTCTGAGCAGTTGCCGAGTAAGATATCGTGGTGCCACCCCTCTGGGGTTTGAAGTTTGATGATATGCGTCCATTCTTTTCTTGAGGTATTGGCTTTTCACTCAAGGTGGAAGAAAGTCTGTCTTGTCTGAGGGTCCCTAAGCCCCTTTTCAGGCTCGACTGGTGAAGGTTAGCTGCAAGTGTTCTTTCTCTGGGGAGTTCGGGAAACGTGTCTTCAAAGGTCACATCAGAAGACCATTTTGGGTGGGATCGATGATCCTATCGAGTTAGGCCATCAGTTCTGTCTATGCTAATACCAAGTCTTCATCATAGTAATTTCCTAGATCTTGTCCTCGTTAGTGGTGGACAGGGGAATCTAGTGTGAAATCTTCCATCTTCCTCTCCCTCTCCTTCGTCAATTTCCATCATTGTTTTCGGGAAATAATTTTTCACTTTAGTGCACCATTGTGTTGTTCTATCTACCCCAACATTTCATGTGCTTCTATAATAGCTAAATAGCCTAGCAAAAATGCTTATGTGTTTGCATTCGATTTGATATGGAGTTGTGGCTAATGCTTGACTTTGAAGTCATTTGGAATAAAGATGTTTCTTATTGGTTCAATATTCAAAATTTTCAACTTGGGCTTAAACCAATAAGTTCACAAAATGGGGCTAGCCTCGGGCTAGCACTCCTAGAATCTATCATGATAGGAACACATCGAAAATGCAAGAAACAGATTTCATATTGATAAACGAGAAGAATCTCTTGCTAAAATGAGGACTTTGCTTATAGTGCCTATGGATTGATGTCTTCTATACCAGGGTCACCTCAATTAAACAACCTACCCTTTGAGGTCATCTTTGCCATCAATTGATCACTTGTGTAGCATGGTATCTATGTGGGCCAAGTCTCGATGAGGATCTACCTACTCAAGATCTACAATGATATGGTAGGAATGACATGCTTCTTGGAAACCCTTCTAAGAAACAAACACATCTAAAGCTTTCTATCTACATTCCATCTCTTGTGTAGTACTCATCGATTGTCAAATGAGGGACTTTTGCCCATCGAATAAGATCTTTGTCACCCCTTGCAGGATCCTTGCATGATCTACTTGATTTTCTGGAAGCTCGATGTCTCTAATCTAGCAACAAGGCACTTTGAGAACATCAAGATAAGGAGCCCATTCTCAATGGTGAATATACAAGCTTCCCAATCTACTAGTGTGACCTTGCCCCATCATTGGAATCATATGGCTATAGTATGGCATTAAACTCAAGTACCTAAAAAAGGTTTGAGAAGTTGACAAAGAAAAAGTTAGATTGACCATGATCAATAACACCTCGAGTAGTTGGGGACTCTATGAGTAGTCTCATGATACAACCCATTTTTTGTATGCTTTTGTGAATTTTCATTTTCTTTGTATGTTTTTGCTAAGCTTTTGCTATTAGATATTGTTAGTGTATATAGATTTATATTGAATACACTTTTGCCAACTGGCTTCATTAGCTATTAGCATTCATAACGTTGCATCTAGACTACTACTATAAAAAAGAATCAATAAATATATTTCTTTTGGTATTTTCTTGCTATGTTATTCAATTATGCTAAAGTGGTTGTAGAACGAGACACAAGTCATTTGATCAACCTTCTCCCCAAATCTAGTTAATAGAAAATTTAAAATATTTAGGAAAGCAAAAGGGAATGTTCTTAAAGGCCTATGGATTAGCATGTATTTCTCTCAAAGCAAGAGCTCACTATGTATAAAGTGATGATTCTCTAATGGTTTTAATTGTGTTTTGTGTGTGTGTGTGCATTCATGTGTGTGTGTGTGTTAAGATTAGACTAGAACCCCTCGACAAAGTTCAAAAATATATGCACCACACTAAACATGATATAATTATAAGAAAGAGGTATTTATAAATAATTGCCTGGTAGTAGAGAATATCTCCTTTCCTTAGAAGATGGAGACATTGTACGTACCGACATATGCAAAGCCTTGCATTTAGAGCATTGCATGGTAGTAGAGAATATCTAGTTACCTTAGAGGATGGTGATGTCAATATGTGAATAGGAATATATAGTAGCACCAAAGGGATCCTCATAAAAGGAAATTTATCATAATATGGTCCACTCCATCGGGCGAAAATGATATAGAGCATCGTGAACCCTTTCTTCCGACCCCCCAAGGGAATCTTGAGGGGTAATAACTCCACAATTACCTTTTCTCTTAAAGAAGAAAGTATTAGGAAATCATAATTAATTAGAGGAGAATGTGATGGGAAATGACAAGTGAAGAAAAATCAATAGATAATTCATAGGAGAACCCTCTATTCTTTCTCCATTCCATTACTCATGAAGTCTCACTCAACATCCTCAAGACTCACCATGTGGCTCTTCTAAAAACTTGTCTCACTTAAGAGGCATATATATCCATGGCAACCTAAGAAACAAAACAATTTACTCCATGGCAGTTTAAGAAACGTGAATATCCATGGAAACTTGTCTTGCTTAAGAAATACGATATGAATGCTATGATAGGTTAGGAAAATAAATCTGTAACACACAGTATTAAAATTGTCTCCAATCATTGCTCCCAAAGGATCAACCAACTTAGGAAGTGCTAGAACAAATTTTAAAATAAAATAACAGAATGGAATATCTACATTATTAACCTTTAAACTTTTTTCTCTTTAAGTCTTAGTAGAGAAAGGTAACAATGAATCCTGTCAAGTTTTGATGGGATGATGCGATTTGTTTTTTAGGAGATTCTTCCTTTCTCTTGTTTTCCACTACTTTTTATGATTTATAAGTTTCCTTCTCCATAGGCCTTTACCATTTCCCTCTATTTATAAGTTTCCTTCTCCATAGGCCTTTCCCATTTCCCTCTATTAAATTTGTTTCAATATGAAAGCTCAAAGTAAATTTGCCTATTGTAAGTGTAATTCTTTTTCCTTTTTGTTGGAATGCACAATGATGAGCGCAGTAGTTGAACAACTCAAATGTATAAGATTTTCCCATGTCTTCATGAACATATTATTGTCTGCTTATAATTTGCAAGATCCATAGTTCTTCCCCTCCTCGATTCCTTCCCCTTTTGTAGTCCATCGACCTTGGAAAAGTCTATGAATCAAGCTTGTACCATGCACTACTCATATTTCATAAAGCCCTTGCTTGTGCTCCAATAGCTTGACCAAGGCCACCCCTAGTTATTAGATCTATCATGTTTTTTCCCATATTCTAGGGTTGCATAATACAAATACACTTGGATTTGAATAAGCTTTAGAAAACAATTTCTTTAACCCTTAACATTACAAAGTGTTTAATTACTACTTATCAAATCATGTTCATGTTTGTTCCCTTTTGTACAAGTCCTCTATCTTGCTTAATGGGTGCTAATATGTTCAGAGCGGCTTGTTCCTACCATTTTCAAGTTCAAACAAGGATTTTCATTACAATAAAAAGTCATTTATGGTAATAGGGCTTGTTAGGTTGGCTATTGCATTATGGGTGTGAGTTGCTATGTTTTTTGGGTCATTGTGGGTGAGTTTTATTATCATAATGGTGTGTTGCTAATCTTCTTACTCATCATGCTAGCCAAGTATTTTTATTGCATTGAGGCCTACTTTTCTTTTATATTTTTGTGTTTTAGATTTCCTTGATTTGGACTCTACTATGCACACACACATCCATTGCACACATGTGCATGCACGTGCATGAGTGCAAGAACACACACACACACACACACACACACACACACACACACACGCACACGCACGCACGCACGCACGCACACACACACACACACACACGCACTCTCTAGCCGGAAAAGAAATCAGGACAAGAGGCTAGACACTAAGCATGGCGACGCTCAAGGGCCATAGAGGAAAGGAGAACGTGAGGGTGAAACGTTATCATGGGAGGGGAAAAGGGATTAGAAGGGGAGGGAATGAAGAGGGAGACTATGGCACAAGGGGAAAGGGAGAGGGGGAAGAGAAGCATGTACATGATGGGAGGAGGAATGTAAAGATGGAGACATCAAGGGAAGAGGACCATGCTTTATTTGAAAGGAAGGGAAGGGGGAAATCAAAGTACTAGCTAGGTGGCTTTACAAAGAATGAGCGTGTCTCATCAAGGAATAGCCCCCTCCTTTTATAGCCAAGAGAGGGGATCACTCCCAATAAATGCATCCTCCCACATGCATGGTGTGTGTGGAAAAGTCTCCCATGTGGGCTAGGTGGTTACGCACTCTCAATTCTGTGCGATAACCCTTTGCCTCATTTTTCCACATAAATCAAGCCCCATATCTCAAGTCTATGATACTCCCTTGGTCTCTCCCCAATTTTATAATATGTTCAAACCTCTAGGAGGACAAGTGGAGGGTTGGCACAAGGAATCTTACCACCTCATCCTACTTTCCCCATTATTTAACTTGCTCTCTTGGACCTTTTATACCTCCCCCACATGGGCCTATCCCATATGGAGGGAATAACCCAATATAATATCCATGTCCACCTATTTTATATTACTTCTCCCATGGACTTTGAGCCATATCTCACTAAATGCAGCCTAGGTGGAGGGGTGGCACATGGAGGAGCCATGCCACCTTACATTTTATAATATTACTACCATGGATTATGTATAACACACCTTATGGGTCCTCTTACATGGAAGGGTGGCACATGGTCATGCCCTGCCACCTCAACCCTGGGCCCTATGCACACCATATTTTATTATACTATTGCCACACATACAAACACACACACATATTAATGCCTTTTTCCTTAGACAATTTTATCCATAACAGTCCCCCCCCCCCCAGGCAGGGAATGCACACCATCACGCACAAAGAAAGGCTTGAGGTAATGCTTGTTGATCGCCTTCTTGCCATATGGTTCATGCAGCTCTTGAACTTGTACAGACCCATTGCTACATTCCTTGATGACTTTGTATGGACCAGTCCATAGTGGCAGAAACTTCTTATCCATTTGGTGGTCCAATCTGTTATCAAAGCATAGCACAACATCCCCCTCAGCAAAGTCTCTTTCCCATCCCTTGCGAATCTTAGCATCCAAGTGGGCCTTTTGTCGATTCTTTTGGATCTTTGTTTGGTGTAGTGCAAGGCATTGGGTTTCATCTAACTTCTCAAGTTGTACCAATCTGGCCTCTACATGTTCATCTTCTATCATCCTCTGTTCCTGTGCCAATCTCAAGGCCGGAATCTCTATCTCTAGTGGTAAAACTGCCTCAGTACCATACACCAACTCAAAAGGAGTGTGACCTGTAGATGTTTTATGAGTGATGTTGTAAGCCCACATGGTTTTAGTGACCTTCTGATCCCACTGGCTCCTGTTTCCTGTGGCCATTTTTCCCATGGTTTTACAAAGGAGGCCATTGGTCTGCTCTGTTTGACCCATGGATGCCGGATAATAGATGCTAGAAGTGTGATTATCAATACCCATGCAATCCATGAGTAACTCCACCGCTTCATTTAAGAATGGACTCCCATGGTCAGAGACAATCTCCATGGGTGTCCCAAACCTTGTGCAGATACATTCAAATATGAAATTTGAAACTGCCTTACCATTTGCAGCGGGGAGGGCGATAGCTTCAGCCCACTTAGTGACATACTGAGTGGCTACCAAAAGATACTTCTTTTTGTGGGCAGTCATGGGCAAGGGCCTGACAAAATCTATTCCCCACTTCTGAAACGGATGGATGGACATCACTGGGTGATGTTGCCCAGGACACAAATCCTTCCTACCAAAGAATTGGCATGGTTCACAGGTTTTGCAATACAAAGTGACATCCTTGAACAAGGTCGGCCAATAGTATCAAGCATGTAAAATCTTCTTAGCTGTATAGTCATTGGCATAGTGGCCTCCACAAAATCCATCATGATAATGGTTCAATACCTTAGGCACTTCATCTGCATCAATGGCCCGTCTTAGTACCCCATCCATGCCTTGACGGTACAACACCCCATCAAGGAGGGTGTAGTGCCTACTATCTCTGTGGATCTTCTTTCTCTCATAGCTAGTACTTTCTGGAGGAAAGGAGAAAGCAGTCAGAAACCTATAGATACCACCATACCATGGATCCCCAACTTCTATGGCCACTACAAGGGTTACATCAAGGCACTCCTCTAAATCAATCAAAGCATTCTTCAAGTTGGAACAACCCCCTTTTACAATTTTGAAAGAAAAATCATAGTCTTGTAGAACCACCAGCCATTTGGCCAACCGGCCCATGGGATTTGGTGATTGAAGAACCTGCTTTGCAAGACTAGTGCTAGTGAGTATAATGACGGACTTTCCAGCCACATAATGCTTAAATTTCTCAATGCAAAACACCAAAGACAAGGCATGCTTGTCAGCCTCTGAATAGCGTCGCTCAGTGTCGAGCAATTGTCGAGAAGCAAATCGAATGGGATACATGAAGCGATCCTCCCCTTGCTGGAGAAGAATACCTGCCAGAGTGTGCTCACCAAACCCAGGATTGATATAGAAAGTCTTTGATCAATCTGGATTACATAGAAGAGACATAGAATGGGTTCTAAAGCCACAGCATTCTTAATTTGTGCAAACCCATGATCACAATCCTCATCCCAAGAGAAATCAACCCTGTCTTTTAATAGCATAGTCATGGGTCGTGTCAAAGCAGCATATTGATCAATGAAGCAGCAATGGTATCCTGCTAGATTGACAAATGAGCGTACCTGACATTTGGTTGTTGGTGGGGAGAGCTTGAGGATGGCTTCTACCGTCTCGGGGTCAGCAGGCTTGACGCCCTCAGATGAGACAATATGTCCTAGTAACCTCCCTTGAGTGGCTCCAATGGTGCATTTCTCAGGGTTGAGACTGCCATTTGCATCATTGACCCTTTGGAAGGCCAATCTAACCTTCATGATGTGCTCCTTATGTGACGAGAATATACAAAAATCATCTAAAAACACCTCCAAGAAATCCCCCAAAATAAGGAGCAAACACCATCTGCATAAATCTTTGAAAGGTAGCAGGAGCATTGGTGAGGCCAAATGGCATTACTTTGAATGCAACTGTCCCCCAGGGTGTGGCAAATGTGGTTTTAAGCACATCTTCTTCAGCAATTCTGATTTGATAAGACCCAGAGTAACCATCACAGAAAGTATGCATCTCATGACCACTTACCTTCTCAAGAATGAGGTCTTGAAAGGGCAGAGGATGATGATCCCTCTTGGTGGCTGCATTGAGTTTCTTATAGTCGATGCAGACCTGCCTCTTGTTGTTTTTCTTTGGGGTGACTACCACTGGTGAAACCCATTCAGTATTGTGAACCGAAACAATAAACCCAGCCTCTATAAGTTTCTACAACTCTGAGCGCAAAGCATCGGTCTACTTGGGCCCTAATCTCTAATACTTCTGAGCCACAGGCTTCGCATCAGGCTTCAGCTCTATCTTGTGCTCTATGGCAGTCACATGGCGAAGGTGGTGGTAGCTAGTGGTGGTAGCTAGTTGCAAAGAGGTCAGGGAAATCTTTGAACATTTCTAGGAACTCATCTTTCTCACTTGGAGTGAGGTCTGGGGAAAGCATAGATTCAAGCTGTTGAGGACTAGCTGTTACCTTTTCTGCAGGTGGCAGGGTCACAGACACCCCCATCATGTAAACTTCCTCCTCTGAGAATCCCTCCCCCCCGTCTGATTCTTCCATTGATTCAGACACCGAGGATGAGAGAGTATCACTGTCTTGCTCCTCTTCTTCTTCTAGTTCCGTGGCACCAGGTTGCACTAGGATCTTCTCCTTAGAAGCACCAAAAGACGTGTCATGTCTTCCAATAGCTGACTACATCACTCTTTCTCAACCATGGTCTCTCGAGTATGGCTGGGTAACTCTTGCCTGTATCTTCGATGTCCACTACATAGAAATTGACGGTGGTGGTCAACCCATTGACAGTGATGTGCAAATCCTCAATGACTCCCAGGGTGGTGAGTCGTCGACCATCTGCTACCTTGATTCGAGTGGAGGAATGCAAATTCAATTTCTTCATGATTCGGGGCACCATGATATTACATGCAACTCCCCCATCAACACACACATTTTTGACACAGCAATTATCTATGATGACATCTACTGTATGTGGGTGCCGATCAATTTCTTCAGAGATAGAAGATACCTCTCATACCTTTCCCTTTTTCTTGCTCTTCCTTGTTGAGAGACCTTGCTGTAGCTCACGTCTCACCTTAGGGCTTAATGCTATTAGTTGAGGGAGCGTGATGCTCAAAGACAGATGAGCAAGGTCTTGAACGACTGAATAGTCCTCTTGCCCTGAGCCGATGGGAAAATCCGAGGGTGACCACTTACTCCTATGAGATCTTTTAGTCTTCTCTGTTGGTGGGTCTGCCATCTCAGCATCTGAGGGCTCTGAGAAGGACACCTTCTTCCTAGGGTGGCTCGGTCCATGGTTTGGAGAGGGGTCCAAGGTGGTACAACTTCTTTTCCCAAGGTCAAGGATCTCTACATCAGAATCCTCAGTGCCAGATTCACTTAGAAGATTCACCCTTGGAATATTGGGGCATTCCGTGCGATAATGACCCTTCTGGTGGCACTCGTAGCATACAACATTAGCACGGTCTCTTGGAGGGCGGTTGGCTTGATTTTTGATGCCCACCATCTCAAGCCGAAGATCATTCAGGGCCTTGGCTAGGTCATTGACTCCGGGTTCTATTGCAAGGGGGGCCTCTTTAGCTAGAGGGGCTGAGGGAGTAGAAAGGAGGGGGGCTCGTGGGCGAGGCTGGGGAAATCTTCGAGGTGGAGGGTGAGAATATACACCTTGTTGAGGGTAAGCATCTAAGGGAGGACCATACATTTGAGGTGGAGGCGGTGGATACATCCTTGATGAGGGGTGGGGGTATGCCCCTGAGTTAGACCCCCAGGTTGTTGTTGCAGGAATTGAGGGGATTGTGGAGGGATAATCATCTTCTTTGAAGTGGGGTCAGACTGAACTTTATCAATATTTTGAGCAATCTCATGTGCTAGCACCATAGTTTCTGGATTCTCCCATTTAAGCTTGAGGCAGAATTCATCACTTGCTCCTGCTACAAGGTAGCCGAGCACATGCTGAGTCATTCCAAATTCAATTCCGGCATTGTCCTCTTGTGTGGCAATTAAATGGTCCAGGAGCACGGCCGCTCGATCCACATATCGACGCACCATCTCACCTTATGACTGCTTCAAGTTTGCCACCTGCAAGTACACCTTCTTCGGCTCCTCTTCTTTGCTGAAATACTCAATCATCACTACTGTCAACCTTGGCCAACTTTGGCAAACGTCTTTGGCTTGCTTCTCATACCATACTTGAGCCAAACCCTCTAGAAATGTGGGAAGAACCAACAGCCATCTGTCTTCAGTAAGAAAGTTGAGAGAAACACAACGGCACTTGAAGGCCACAAGATACTCATTTGGATTTTCTTCCACCCATCCACAAAACATGGGAATGCCAGCCATGCTTGGAAGATGGAAAAGAGAGGGGCAAGATGAGGCTTATCTATGGACAAACAATAGAAAGAGGAAGCTTCAACTTAAAATCGGGTGAAGATACATCCACAAAGCACACATAGGCAGGGTAGGGTGTGACTGGTGTATTGTGAAATACTACATGGGAAGAATCTTCAGCATAGAATAGCACATAGACAATCTTAAAAGGACCAACCCTCATGATATCACATCCATCTTTACAAGCGAGGGTTAGAGACATGGCGCTGCATAAGGTTGTTCATCAAGGCAAACAAGAATGCCATGACAAATGTCAACAGTTGGAGAGCTTGCACATCACCTTTAGCTTCTTCCAGTTCTTGTAGTCGCCATGCTATTTCTTCAAGGGGTGTGCGGTCTGGCATCCTTCTTTTGAACAATGTCCTTGAGGACCTTTCTGATGATCTTTCGATGTCGGTGAACTCGTATCAAGTATGCCCAACACTTAGTTTCATGATGACCACAACCTTTGCATTTCTTACAAATGATCACCCTCCTTTGTGGCTTGCGGCTTTATTGGGGTGGTGCTTCCACTCGCGTCATGCGTGATTGAAGTACAAGCTTCACGTGCCAAGAAATCAACAACTAGATTTCAAGCTCGAGGGATATGCTAAATTTTTACCTCTTCAAATTGGTTGCAAAGTTCCAATGCTTGTTGATGTCATGGAACCAAGATTTTTCTCTGCACCTTCCACCTTCCACTAACTTGTTCACACACTAGTTGAGAATCTCCTTGCACTTCAAGTTGCTTGACATGATATTCTTGTGCCTTTTGTAGCACAAAAATGAGCGCCGAGTACTCAGCTTGATTGCAAGTACTTGCAGGTGCAGACTTGCTGTAACAATACTCCTCACCACCCGGCGAAGTGAGCTTCACACCCACGCCAGCAGCCTTGGTCGAAGGTTTGTAAGCTCCATCAAATTGAAGGATCCAAGATGTCATCACACCAAGACTAAAATTCGGACATCCCAAGTTTCTCGGTAGTCCAGGATAGGTAGAAGGAGAGGGTGGAGAGAATTCAACACTTGAGCCAAACGTTCAGCACCAAATAAACCTGCAATCCTTTGTTGATAGTTTATCTTTAGACCAAAAATAATTACAACTTGAAGCTCGAAATGAGGCACAAAAGGTTGATTAGGTACAAATGGATTCCTTGGTCGAAACATTATCAACCATAGCCGAGGCCTAGAAACCTTTGTAGTGAGATTGAGAATAAACCATTCAAGATGAGCTTATCCACTGGAATTAACAAGCAGATGCGCCAAATCTCTCCCCAAGCTTGGGGAGCGTCCCACCCTTCGATGAAGGACACTGTTTTAATTACCTTTGAAGAAGCAAGTAGTTCGATCACTGCACAATGAGTAGAATTAAAATCAAAGTTCTCCCAGTGTATCAGCAATTCTTTACCATGAATCATCCACGGTGTATCATTCCACCCATCATCTCCTTGAACAATGCACTAGACAATCAGCCATTGAAGGTTGACATGAAGATCAAGGAAGAGATCTCGTGCATTGGTAGCCATAAGGCGCGGAGGACCAGGCACCAAATCCTTAAATGCATCAAGAAGTGACATAAATATCCACCCTCCTCGTGTGGCGTGCGTCCATGAAGTGGACTTGGAGAAGTTTCGAATCGGTGATCTAGTAGGAGATGTGAATAGAGCACATGAAATGAAGTACTTTTGCTTTTTATAGCAGAGTAAACTCCCCACGGTTAGAGAGTTATTGTTCCTGAGATTTCAATATATAAACAAAAATCATTAGATTTTCATCACTTCCAACTTGTTGGCCCAATGATAAGTCTCCCTTTTGTGAAGGGGGAGGTCTTGGGTTCAAATCCTACTCTTTAATAAAAAGAGAGGAGAGGAGAGGAGAAGGAGAAGAGAAAGAGAACAAGAAGAAGAGAAGAGAGAGGAGGGGCATGGGATCTACTGTTACAGTTTTGCAGAAACTCAAAAAAATTATTCACGACTAGAAGACGTAGCAGCCTAGAAAACTATCGCATAGGTGAACACAATAGATGTGCGAAGCGAGAAAACTGTCCATGACCAGAAGACACAGGAGCCCAGAAAACTATCGTGCAGGTGAACACAGTAGACGCGCGAATCGAATGTGCATGCAGGAACTCTGAAGGAGCACAAATGATACAGTTCTGCAGATGCGACCGATACGAGCAGAAGATTCACCGGCCAGAATAGACGTAGGAACCGTGAGCAAAAAGCAGGCAGACTGAAAGTACAGAAGTAGGGAGGTTTTGTAGCCGTAGAGATAGGGAGGCACACAGTTTAGAGGCGCAAAAGAAGAGAACTGTACATGGAAGAGGCTGCAGTGCCGCACCCAGTCGTAGGAGTAACAGATTTCATATTAACCAAAAAGGAAATCAGGACAAGAGGCTAGACACTAAGCATGGCGACGCTCAAGGACCATAGAGGAAAGGAGAACGTGAGGGCAAAACGTTATCATGAGAGGGGAAAGGGATTAGAAGGGGAGGGAATGAAGAGGGAGACTATGGCACAAGGGGAAAGGGAGAGGGGGAAGAGAAGCATGTACATGATGGGAGGAGGAATGTAAAGATGGAGACATCAAGGGAAGAGGACCATGCTTTATTTGAAATGAAGGGAAGGGGGAAATCAAAGTACTAGCTAGGTGGCTTTACAAAGAATGAGCGTGTCTCATCAAGGAATAGCCCCGTCCTTTTATAGCCAAGAGAGGGGCTCACTCCCAATAAATGCATCCTCCCACATGCATGGTGTGTGTGGAAAAGTCTCCCATGTGGGCTAGGCAGTTATGCACTCTCAATTGTATGCGACAACCCTTTGCCTCATTTTTCCACATAAATCAAGCCCCATATCTCAAGTCTATGATACTCCCTTGGTCTCTCCCCAATTTTATAATATGTTCAAACCTCTAGGAGGACAAGTGGAGGGTTGGCACAAGGAATCGTGCCACCTCATCCTACTTTCGCCATTATTTAACTTGCTCTCTTGGACCTTTTATACCTCCCCACATGGGCCTATCCCATATGGAGGGAATAACCCAATATAATATCCATGTCCACCTATTTTATATTACTTCTCCCATGGACTTTGAGCCATATCTCACTAAATGTAGCCTAGGTGGAGGGGTGGCACATGGAGGAGCCATGCCACCTTACATTTTATAATATTACTACCATGGATTATGTACAACACACCTTATGGGTCCTCTTACATGGAAGGGTGGCACATGGTCATGCCCTACCACCTCAACCCTGGGCCCTATGCACACCATATTTTATTATACTATTGCCACACATACAAACACACACACATATTAATGCCTTTTTCCTTAGACAATTTTATCCATAACAACACACACACACATTTATTCATTCATGCATGCACATGTGTGTGTGCAACATATGTATGCACACATGCATGCATGTACATGTGTGCATAATTTTAGACAAGTGATGGCACAATAACCAATGAAATTTTACTAAGCTTGGTGCTTCATTCAACCATAAGAAACAAATGACACTTGAAATACTACACATGTAAAGGGATAGCTCCAACCCACATAGACATAGAAGAGACAATGCAAGCACTTATGCACAACACATGCACATATGCACATGCGCACGGGTGCATGGATACACACACATGCACATGCATGCGCGCATGCACACACTATTTTGCCCAAACTAATATGATGTACAAACACATATGTTAAAGAATAATATGTTTGAATTTTTCCCTTCTTCCAAAGATGGACCTAACGTAGCACTACCTTTTCTTACTAATGGATTCAATTTCTAAAAACTATAGGTTATAAACCCATAGTAGCAAGGTTGACTATATATCGTGAAGCCAAAAGGTAAGTACCAAAGGGTGGACCTCCTACATAATTGTAGAAAGCAATAACAAGATTTACCAAAGTGATCCCCCTTGGTTACCGTTTAGTAAAATCTTGAGTTGAAAAGAATACAAGGATGATCTCACCAAAATTTGGCATAGTTTCTACCCAGTAAGAATAGCATGTGAGCATGTCACTCTTAGTACTATACCCTAATATTAGTATACCATTAGGACAAATGCCACTTTATAGATTTTAGTGAATATAAAACCAAAATCATTCAAATAGCTCAAGAGAAGTCGTAACCTACCTTACAACGTGGCCCCTACTATTTACAACCTAAGCTTTGATTGCTATTTTCAATGCATGCCCTCCACATTGTTCTAGTACTCTTCATGCATTCTCCCCTTAGCCCATTGACTTTCCTAGCTTTGACTTATCCCTCCTTTATATAAATGGAGTAAAATACCACCTCACAGACTCAAAAATTCCTCTCCTCCTTTCTTGCACATTGTGGAGTATGCTGTAGCCCCACCACTCCTTGAGACTTCCTCTAACTATCTTACCCATTGCTTTCTATTTCTTTTGCTTTCTTGGTAGAATCATGACATCTGGCCACCAAGGCAAGGTGGTGTTGCAATAAATGCTTCATGATCCGCCCCTTCCTCTGCTGGCCTATGGTGTGGATGTTGTTGGTCATTGTTTCATGAGCTATATTATGAGCCGATTAGCTCTTCTCGGCTCTCCTTCTAAAGTTCAATGCTCTACAATAAGATAAACAAAAGGTTATGCTAATTTTGTTTTGGATCATGATAGTAATACCCATGCATGTCTCCTTTAGTATGCAATGTTTGGGTCATAGGCAGGACTTATCATTTATGCCTCAGGCCAAGTGGTTGCAGTAATATGCATGTCTCCATCAATTATGACTCCACAGAGTTTGGTATATGCTTCCTTGTTTCTCCCTTACTAAATAAACTATAATAATTGAATGATAAGCTCCAATATTATTGTTGAATAGGTACTCCTTCTTGTGCACCAAATCCTCAATACAAATACCCCCCTTTATTGTTTAGCCCTCCTTGTATATTTTTCTCTCATAAAGTGACTATTTTAACTATAGGCTTTGTCATCATTGGTCCTTTGTACATGTTATTCCACTTTCATTCTCTACACAAATAAACTATGTGTTAGTTTTCCCTTCATGTCTTAATAATATCATTTGGACCATAAATTTATTCCAGCATCTTTGAGTGGCATGTCCCTTTAGAACTACCGTCCATATCAAGATTACATCCCTATCTTTTTAGTACAAGGTGTCTCCACTGCTAACAGTTTGTATGACTAGTGTCACATGTCATGGTTGTTAAAGATAGTGTAAATTGCACTATCTACATAAGGCATATGGGAAAGCCCTAACCCTAGCCCTAAGGGGTTCACATGTATATCTTCATGTTGATTGTCAATACACTTAGTGTACAGGTAGCTATATCATGTGCACTCCTCTCTCTCTCCCTCTCTCACTTCTATTATCATGGTATTAGAGCGGATGGTGCTCCCACTCCCTTCATGAGTGTTAAGCCCTCCTTCCGCGAGGCATCTTCCATTGAGAGAGTTTCCATTTGAGAGAGAGTGCAAGCCCTTGTTCCATCAAGGCAACAAGCCCCTGTTTGTGAGGCATCATCTTCACTTAGAGAGTTCATCTTGTAGAGCTTCTCTAGATCTCTGACTTGAGACAAAAAGCTTTGCTGTTTTGAAATTAGAGGTTTATTTGAAAGATTTCATGAGTTTAGGGTGCAAATTTTTTGAAAGGTTCAGCTTTCCGATTCTATAAGCTTCATCTTGGTGAGGCTGTGAGGATTTAAGTATACTGAGAGGTGTGAGGGAGAGTTCTTGTGGTCATAAGCGACCTCTCTAAGGAGCTCTAGCCTACACTCAGCAAGCTGATAGCCAAGACTCCTTCTCTAGCTCGGCCAACTACCTATAGAAAAGCCTCCTTCAATGCCATCCTACACCAGCAGTGACTTCTAACTCCAAAGCTGCAAGCTTGTATCCTCCTCACCAACAACTGCAATGTAATGGCTTCTCCATCGACATTGGACCTGATCAACAACACTTCTCCAGCAACGTCTACACAAGCCTCCACAGCTAGGGGGCAGCTTCTCCAAATGGCGCTCAACGCACGAATGGCCAACCTGTCAGGCCAAAAGCATAGTAGTGAGACCTCTCAATGCCCGTGACCCGACAATGTAAGCTACATAGCAAGGTAGATCAAGAGCAACTAACAGCTCCAAACAGTTTTATCCATAGAGGCTACTCCTTTACTTCAAGCAATGTGCTCCCTCCACATCGGGTGCTTTTCCTCCTACATGCAAGACAGCGAGACCGACGGCTCAAACTACATGTGAACACATAGTACTCACTGCCACATCACTGTAGCCACCCTTGTCATTTTTTCCCTTCTTGGGATCAAAGTTTGGCCTATCCTTCCAGGGGCCTTATCTTTTGATCTAGTTGGCTGCTTCTTGCTGCTCCAACTGATGGCACCACTCCCAAGGGAAAACATAAAACCACTAGTAGATCTCCTGTTTGAACACCTCAGATCTACCATTTGAGATTTCCATAGGTTAGCATCATCAAAACCACCTCTTGATCCACTACAATGTACTTATCACTTAAAATGAATCAAGGTAAAATTCATTTGCTGCATTTTGCAATTCAACATGTAGTCTAGCTGTAGACTATTGCCAAATTACCCGATCAGATTCCACCAGCATCAGTCCATGTAGTTATATCATCGAGATACAATTCACAGAATGAAACTAGCTTATTCTCTTAGCATTTGGCACTTCAACACCTCAGTGTGACACTTGGTAGAGTTCTCCTTCTCGGATTCAGGATTGTTGCACATTTGCACACACACATGCCACCATGTAAAGTCACTCATTGTAGACTATTTTTAGCATTAGTTCACACACATACATCAGCCTTGTATAGCCTCTTGGCTATCCTGAAACATAGTTGTCATCATTTGATTATAGGCTTGATCCTTGGCACATTGCAATTCTCACATGACTTGGTTTTGATAGTTAGTGTAAGCCCCCCAGTGGTGGCAACTTTTTTATAGTGTTCTCATGGGTAGACACTCTCACCGGTACATAGGTAAGCCTCTTGCACAGAGCTCCAGACCGTGCCTCGAGCATGGAGTTCTCATCACACAATTGATGATACACCAGTCATGACTCCTGATGAGATGCGTGAGTGGAAAGAGAACCTTCTTCAATAGTTAGTATATGATGTCAACTCGAGCCTCATTGGCCTTGACAAATCAGATGTTAGCCTAGATCAACCCACAAATTTTGATCATGCGCATTCCTCGGTAAGCCCTTAGCATGAGGCACACTTCTCAGTAAGCCCTCGACATGAGGCACACTCAGCTATAAGCCCTCATCATGAGGCATATTTGATGGTAAGTCCTCATCTACATCATCACAGCCTCGTCTACATCATCTACATCATCACAAACTAATCCTAGTGATGTACATCCATCACTCTCATGCATGGATCTAACTCCATCTTTTTCCACAAATGCAGACTTGGCATGAGTTCAGTGATCATGTAGATTTACAACAAGCAAGTCCTCAGTATGAGGCATTCACATCTTCTGCCGCATGTAGAGATTTATGCCCCAGCGCATTCCGCTTCTCAGGTGATGCCATTTCAGCATCCATCACTGATGCTTTCACCTCTGACATGGAGCATACCTTGGGCTCAATTCCCTTCAGTAGTTCAGATCAATAGATCAGTCTATAAGACATTCCAGCATCAACTCACTCATGCTGCATTGCATACTTGGATCTCATTATCACCACCACCTCTTTTGATCAGCAGATCATTCCTCAGCATGAGGATAACTATGCATCAGTGCGGTCCTATCCCAGCGGTAGTAGACATCAACAAGTTCAGCCATAGCGCAACCTGGGGAGACTTCGTGTTTCAACATGCACTTATAGCTATAGTATACAGTCCATACTTGATGTAGCTTAGTGGTTGGATCCATGACTTCAAATCGGTCCCTACATCAACATTTGGCACCTCATATGGCTCAAGGAGATCTCATGCATTCTCAGTTGTATTTCAGGCTTCTAGACCTTTACACTGTTAGCTCCTTCTCGATGAGCTTTTGATAGATGCTACATTCCATACCAATGGATGTTTAGCCACATCGGATGAGCTTCAGCTCATGACAGTTGAGCATACAAGTTTGACAGGTTGCCATACCTTGTCATTTATATGGACCTCTTCATTAGTAGAGCAATGTATCACACCTACACCTTCGGCCCCATATTTTAAGCCCCTGGATCACTCTGTCTACATCGAGTATGTAGTCTTCTATGACCCTACATTTGGTACATATTATACTTCTACTGCAGCATACCTCACACATTACTATCAGTTCTTTTGGGTTGTTGACACCCTTGTATGTCACAACCTACCAGATCACATCGCCATAGCTACATCAACTAGCTTCACATCTGGATGCCTCTTCTTTTGAGCAGCTGCACAATCCATGATGACTCATCACATGTTCAGTTTTGACATGTTCAGTATGTAGCCATACACATTATTATTCACACAGTCATCTTTTGATCGACCAGTCTTTGATCCAAGAGGACTTGACTTTCTACATATTTCCTTCTTCTTCCTTTTGGCCTATATTCTAGGTTTTTTCCCCAAATGTGAAGGATGACCCACAACTTAAGAGGGGGAAATCCACGATATGTACATGATCATAAGTTGTACTCATTGTAAATGCTTCAGCTATGTAGTCATTGTGCTCACATATGCACATACAACTTTGATTTCTTTTAGTTTTCTATTTAGTATTATATGCTATCATATGCACCAAACGAAATCCACAAACATGTCTTGTACATAGACCCTCTACTTACCCATTGCAATTTAAGAGGGGGTATTAAATATAGTGTAAATTGCACTATCTACATAGGGCATAGGGGCAAACCCTAATCCTAACCCTAAGGACTTCACATGTAAAGGACCCTTAAAGGACTCTCAAAAACACACCAACCACAAAGAGTGATGTTAATGAGAAGCTTGCTCCACATGTTTGGTTATTTTCACTACTTCTCTTATCGGCTATTTCTTTTTTTCAAAGATAACATGTTTTTGGTAGATTTCTTTAGCATACTCCTCACTACAATATTACACAATCATCATTAATGACACTTACAGTCCCATATTATCAGGTATATATGTTCTAACATAACCTTATGTTTGATGGATGTAGGTAATAGACTCTGATACTCTAGTATGGTTTTGGTATTCTATTGAAAAGATCTTTCTCTCACAGCTGAACATAGCACCCCTGTATATATGTCAAAACCTTTTTATATACTTCTATAATTGTGTTTTAATGGAATCCTCTTTTTCTAAAAAGGTGTCCAACTAGCTTATTGATTTATAATCACCTTTTTTTTTTCTTCCGTAAAAACCAACAACAAAATCAACATTTATATGTAGGAGTGATTCTCTAGGTACTAAAACACACATACATGCCTTGGCCTATTCTCACTTCCATTTTTAAAAACAAAATGAATATTGTCTTTTTCGATTGGTTTTAATTTGTCTTTACGTGAAAACTACTTTTACCAAGTCCCAAAGGAGAGCTCTCCTTTGTGGGAAAAGATATGAGATCCCTTCCAATTGGAGAAGAACTGGTTGGGTTACCACTACTTGTACTTTTCTATAGTCACTCTTCAAAAGTCAACCCCTCCCGTAAAAAGGTAGGGGCCCACTTCCTTTTTTTAAGACAATGGCACCAAAAATGTGTAGTTTGGTGGTGACTCATGTGTCATGGGGATTTTGCAGGAATGTCGATGGAGTACTCCTCCAAGCTACTCTGGGTTGAGAGAAATGCTTGAAAATGCTATCCACTAGTGTCACTCTAGCAACTCCCGGAATCATAAATATAAGGAGAAGAAGAGGGAGGGGAGAGGGAAGTGGAGAAGAGAGAGGAGGAGGAGAAGGATTTGAGCCCATAACATCTATGCATCAACAATCACAATATCTATGGTTCAAACTATCAAATAAGAATATTAGTACAAAATTGTAGGTACTTGTTCACAATGATGAGGTAGCACAAATATATATATATAAGATCATCCCAAATTTTGGTTGAGTAAATGGCAAAAAAACCATTCAAAACTTCTCTCACAATTGCTTTAGTCCCTCTACACACAATTTGAAAAAAGCTCACTTTCATGATACTTGGTATGTTTCTAGCATAATCCATCTCATTTTCCACTATTTGGGTATGCCTTGCACTACTTGACTCTTTTGGGAGAAGTTTGCCATGACTCCATGATCAAATGTGCTATGCATCACACCAACCTTCTCTATGCATAAAGTGACATCCATGTGACCACATTTCATGGAATGATATATACCGAACATAAGACCAAAAGAAAATTTAGTAGTTCAAAGAAATAAATGAGAATTTTTTTTCTCATCATGAGACACATTAATGGAGGAGACTGCAACTCATGTGAAGACATAGGGAGGCAATTTCTCATCGCCTACTACTCACAATCTCTCCCCTCTAATAGGCCTTTGTAATTGCATATTGGAGCCATTCAAATTTTCATTTACTTGGTAATATACATAAATGTTTTTGGATACATAACCTCTCTATTGTTTCTTCTAAAATTTTTTTGCCTTCCTCTCATTTTTTGTTTGCATGTTGTATCTTTCAATCTACTTCTTTATTCCCTTGTAGCTATAGAGACAAAATATGTTGACCTTTGACTCTATTGCAATCCTTATCTTTCTTTGCTTTCCTTTCATTTGTTCCATGTTTACTTGACACTTGGATCATACCTAATCCCAAAGTCAAGGTAATGAGGGATTCCATTGCATGAGAGACCATGTGATATAAAACATTGAGGTATTACTTGACTCTATCAAGGAGGACTTGGGACCAAGAGGTGCTTGCAATGAAGCTGAGATTTAGGACAATGGAGTGACCAAATGCTTTATTATTGCAGTTGGAACGGTTTAAGAAGGTCTCCGCATTGGCAATCCGATATGAATCTTTGTGGACAAAATATGAAAAGTTAGTTCTACAGGCTATGGCATCTCCATTATCAACTCCTCAATGTCTTTCAAGAATGGAGGACATAAAGATGAGTAGATTTGTGATGGCTTTGGAGCCTCATGTTTTCTTGAAAGTGATGAGTAAAGATCCAACATCGTACATGGAGGCACTTTGTATTGCAACTAAGAAGATAAATCCCTACAAAATGAATCTTTATCCATGTCTACTTCAGCATCAGTAACTTTGTCCTCTTAGAGGGAGGTAAGGGCAACTCCTCAGGTACCAAAATCCTCTGAGTTAGATCATAATATCATCTATTGACCACATGCTCCTATTTATCCCCCTATTTCTCAAGTCCTCTCATTCCTCCAAATCACTTTATCTCCTATCATATTATTCCATAGGCTTTTGGAACCATTTTTGAGTATGTGCATCACATCCAAAAGAGAGTAGATTTTAAATAAGGGTGTGGAAAATAGAAATCCTTTCCATGCCATGTTGATGTGTCAATGTGTTAGGATCATGCCATTCCACTAATAAAGCCATTGAAGGTTCTTCCTTCATATGAGGCTCACCAAATGAAGCACAATAGGAACATACTTATAATAGTTTTCATACACCACTTATTTGAGGTGCATGGAGTGGCGACTCTCCAAACTCTCTCCACAAAATGGATAAGCATAATATCCTTGCACTGTTAGACTTGCACAATCATGTAATCCACAATAAAATTCCCCGTAGCATTAGGTCCCCTTCACAGATGGGTTGCGAGGTATCATACTCTTGATTGCCATGCCACAAAGCTTGAAGCTCATCCACCAATGGTGCAAGATATACATCCATGTTATTCACCTTATTCTTGCTTGGAATTATCAGGGCTAGCATGAGATACCCTTATAGTAAGCCACCAAGGGATATTATAGTTTACAATTATCATTGGTCATGTAGATCAAGATTGGCATCTAAAGTGATTAATACCATCCATAGCCACTCTAAGATGTGGATGTTGAGGCTCATCCTTAAACTCTAGCCACTTGCTCTCTATGTGGTGCCATGCTTTCCCATCATCTAAGATTCTTAACATGCCACGTGTTGAGAAATTTTGATTGTGCCAATCCATAAGGTGGGACAATGAGCACAATGAAACATGTGTTTTATCCTAGGTATAATAAGAATATGTTGAAACCCCTTCTCTAGTATCTTATCCCCTTGTGTACCTTTCCTATATCGTACAAATTGTGCCATACTCATATGCATCCCTATAAAGAATACAATCATTTGGGTAAGCACAAATGGAGTTGTACTCCATACCCAATGCTGTGAGCACTTGCTTTGCCTCTTTCCTAGACTTTGGGACCATACTATGATTGGAAGCAATGTACAGAGCAACTTATCCAAAATGCAAATGTCAAATTGGGTTATGTTTAAACAAATCTCTTATTACACTCCATAAGTTTTCTTACTATAAAGTAGAGGTGACACTTATGTTAGACCATGCATAGGGAGCTTGTAGATTTAATGTGAGAAAAATTATTGTAAGATGAGATGTGGGATAACATTGCATTTGTCTCATTTATTAATCGTGCCTCCTTTGGACTCATGGGGTGCAGTCTTACCTACTCTCCATTTCTTGTAAGATCTTCTTATTCATATTCATCCCTTGGATCTAGATCAAAGATGGTCATGCATTGCATCATCATGTTCTTGGGCTTCCATCATCCCTATTCTCCTCTTTGCTCGTGATTGTTTTAGAAAATGTTAATAGTTTTGATTCACTTATGATTCATGGTATTGATCATGAGATGAAGAGCATCATCTTTCATTTGTTTCATCTTTTAGCAAATGTTAATAGTTTTGATTCAGTTGTGATTCATGATATCAATAATGAAATGAAGAGCATCGCCTTTCATTTGTTTGGACTAAAATAGAATATCCACATAGTGAAATAAATATCAAGTATCATGGCCATTGATCACTTTTAGAAAAGTGCGTATTCTCATGCTCATACCTCGTCATTGTTTTGCACATATGCTTGTGGTTAAAAATTCCCAAAGTCTTGAATATGCTTATTAGCTATGTAAAGTTGGCTAATTATGGCACACTACATTGCTCACATTCACATAATATCTTCTTACATATGCAATCAAAATGACTTCGGCATTGCTCTCCCACATTTGAGGTGCCTGACAACATTTGCAAATCAATAAACTCAGTCCATAAAAATTAATTATTAAGTACGTAAAACAAACAATTACCTATCCTTTACAATATAGGTTTCCTAAAAAAAACTTAAAACAAAATATCCTAAGCATCAAAATAGCTAGATACAAAACTTGAACCATTGATACAAGGCAAACATTGAAAAATTTGTTGAAGCTACCCTAAGCATCGTTAATTCCATCAATAAATTTAAAGTGTCAATGCTTATCATGATGCTTTCAACTATAAGGCCCCCTTTTAGGGATTGACTTGCACCTAAATTTTAATGTAAGAGCATGGTAGGGCATGCACTTTATAATGTTCATGTGCTTGGTCACATGGACCTTTACAATGACCTTAGGTTGATTGTTTATAGTCATTGGTATGTGTTGTTGGATGTGGTATTCACCCCAAGGACCTATGATATTATCATAGATTATGGATATATTTAGTGGGCTAACAAATCTAGTTAGACCATGGAGATTCCAATCTCTATTAGTTTCTATTATTAAAGTATATGCGAGGCCTTTTATTTTAAGAGACAATTTAGAACTATATATATCATTATCTTATGGTTCCATGTGACATATGACACTTTATCCCCACAAGTTTCCATAGGGTAAGCACATAGAGGGGACTTATCTTCTATCTTATGGGCTATTGTTTAACATCAATGAATGGCACACACATACAGTTGTACATACGATGCCCCACCACCATTGGCATTCTTTTAGCCATTCAAAACCCTTTAGTGTTGATGTCATATAAAACATAAAGTGCCAAAATTTTTAGAGGAGGTCAAATTTTCACTCTTACCAATATGCAAACTTTTAAAGTAAATTTAAAAAATACATTAACCATAGATATTTATGTCAAAAAAAGGTCAATATATGTACTTATTAGTGCCGATGTAACCATTGACAATATCATCAAAATTAGGTACTAGAAATAATTTGAGATGCTAATATTGAGCAGTTTTGGAAACTTACCAGCACTAGTATTGATGCTAACTTTGGCATCATTGTTTTGGAAGTTTAAAAAAAATCCTCAGGTGATGTCTCATAGGACATTTCCCAAGCACAAGCTCACCTACACATAGCCAAGATCTCATGCACCCTTTCCACCCTCTCAAGCTCTCCTTTTGCTTAGGCTCTCCTTTTCCTTCTCCATTCTCTCAAGCTCTCCTTTCCCCTCTCCCCCCACTTCCTTTCCCTCTCCATCCCTCCCAGTTTTCCCTTCTAGCAGGTTGTCTTCTACCTCAATCTCTCCCCACATTATGAAGCTTATGGGCTTCTCTCACTTCGTTCTAGTGATTAATTCTCTCTTTTTGCATACATGGAATCAAAAAAATGGTTTAGGAGGAGTAGATGATGTTGCATTAGAGAAAATTAATGTACCTCTTGCTTGTTCTTGGTTTCGTTAAGTCTAGTTGCTCTTTGCTTCACTCCTTCCTTACTTTTGCATGGTTCTCTTAAAAACTGGTGTGTTTTTGTTCTTTTGTAGGCATCCAAAGCATCTGGCAGTAGTGGAAGAAGTGTCCATCAAGGGTGCAAGTATACAATCGGATTGATACTTTAAATGCATGTCCATCCCACATATTTTTAGGCATGTGAAAAGTATTGTGCCCATCAGATATGATTTTCATGATTGGGGATGAATACCATGCTTTTTATCAAGTATCATGCACAACGGTTAAAAAACACGCTTCGAGATTACTTCTTCGAATGCACACGTATCTAATCGGCATGATACTTTGCATGCATGTCAATACCACCTATCTTGAGGTTTGTGTAAAGTGTCGTGCCCATCAGATATGATTGGGGATGCATTACACCATGTTTTTCACCAAGTATGGTGCACAACCATCCAAAAACATGCTCTGGGGTGTCTTATTCAAACGTACAAGTATTTTATGGCCACAATACTTTGCACATGCATCAATACCACCTATCTGAGGTGCCTACAAATTATCATGCCCATTGGATATGGTTTGAATTCCATGATTAGTGGTCCTGGGCATTTTGGGTTTCTCGAATGACTTTGGATACTTGAAGTTTTGACTAATTTGAAAACTCATGAGAACAAGGGGGACCATCAAAGATGATGTTTAGATGGGCATGGGTGATGGCAGTCCCTTGGAAAATGTAGTTGTCAGGATGGGTAAGATGTCCACCACTTCAAATTCTCTACTTTTTCCTTCAAACAGACAAAACATTAGGGGAGAAACAAGGTATTAAAAGGACCCCATAAGAAATGGATTAAATTAAGACCAATCGAACCTACTATGGTAACCCATGCACTAAGGGTCCCCTAGCATTTACTCAATTGACATGATCAAGCTTGGCCCTTGATGGAGGTGGATATCTAGAACCCAAACCCAAAACCTAGCACAAGGTGCGCCCGAAAGCAAAAACCAAGCAACGCAACCGAGAGTCCTAAAAAAAAATTATTTTCTGAATTCAAAAAACCTGAATTTATTGCATCCAAAAACAATAACACAATCATCCCCAAATCAAATACTGAAAACCCAAACCTATTATCCAAAATTTGCATATCCAAAACTTAAAACCTCGAACTAGTATGCTCCAGAGACCATATTTACCTGGAACCAAATATTCAAAGACGATTTAGACTCAATTTTACGTATCCAAAATACAATTCCAAGACTCCTACAAAGCACCCCCAACATCCGAAAAAGGAAGTAACATGATTAAACACAATGTAACCCCAAATTTGGTGGATTTTCCTTTCATGCTGCAAAGCAGCTCATGTGCCTGCGTGTGACAGAGAGAGAGAGAGAGAGACGTGTGTGTTGAGGACACACGTAACTGTGCTCCTTGGTGCAATGCACACATGAGGCATAAATGGGCATGGGCATGGACATATGCATGGGCGCACGGGCATGGCAAGAGGACAAGTGTGCATGCGTGCATTCATATCCGCTTCTCTTATTGTCTGAACCTTATGCTTCAGTGAATACTATAGGTCCTATTAGGCATCAACCCATCCTCTCAAGTATGAATTTTTTTTCATGTAAGCTTTTTTGTTCAGTACGTCAGAGTGGTTCTTTCAAACCTGTTCTGTCTATTCTTTAATCATGTTTAACATGAAGGTTGAGCTCAAAGAAAGAAGTAATTCCATCTCCTATAATGTAACTTATATCGGAATCTACAAAACATAACCTGCCATGCTGTGTTATCCTCGTGTGGTCAACATTATCAATTATAATCTGGGGGCTGCACTCTTAGCATCCATTTATCCACAAATTCAAGCAAAAATGCTAATTCCTCAGAGATTTGAAAATGGTTTTAAATGATTCAGCATTCATGGCAAACACAGTAATATGAGCCCATATGTTCTTCCTAGGTGAATTACAGCGGCAAATTCTCAAAAGCATTCAAATTATGCATTACCAATTATGGCTCTACTATTTACAAATTTCCAAGAGGCTGCATCAAAAGCTACACATTGCAGAACTTTTGAAGAGGAACAGAGACACTACGGCAAGTAAGAATTCAAACGTGCCATTGAAAAAATAACTTTCCAAGCACAAGTGATGGCCCCGTATTGTGGCATTGTAGCCGCACACTGTCAGCCCCTCTTTACAGTTCGGAAAGGGAGCAGGAAAAGCAAAAGATAATCTTTCTCTTTTCTGGGTGGGTTGGTGGTGGGGTTGGGGGGGGGGGGGGGGGGGGGAGATGAGTGTTATTCAAAGCCATGTGAATGCCTCTCTAATCCAGGTCTGCACTATATCCATATATCAATTACAGAAAAAGAGGCAGCAAAATCCCCATTAATTGGTTTCTATTAAGATTCTACAGCCCTGTCACAACCCAAAAACCCACAATTCTTTTTGTCTGCTTTGGGGGGGATTTAAGTCCAGTTCCCCAAGGGGCAATCATTAAGACTAGTACAGCCAAAGCCTCTTGGTCAAATAGATATAACTCTTAGCAAATGAAGTGCATGAAATATCAAGGCCCAGCCGATTGACCCCATCTGTATGCCACCAGAAACACGTCTTTGAGATGGCTTCCCTATAGTGTACGAGGATGGAAGGAACGCAGGAGGTAGCCCATGACAGGACCTACATGAATAATAGCTGCTCCGCCTTACACTGATAGCTGTTGAGTAAAAGGGGGTGTGCCCTGGGTGCGAATAAATCTGGTCTAAAGCAACATTATTGCAGGCTACCACCAACTCTCACCTCGGCCGCTACCACCTCGGCCTCCACCACCTCTGCCTCCACGCCATGCCCCATTTGGGGTGGCGTTAAACCCACTCCCCCAACCCAGAGGAGTCATATTAGGATTGCCAAAACCACCACCACGACCTTGGCCAGGTATGAAAGTATTTCCAAAACCACCGCCGCCGCTGCCGCCCCCACCTCGACCTTGCCAATTCATAGAACTAACATGTGCACCACGGCCTGAACCATTGGAGCTCAAGTTGCTGAAGTTCCCACCACGGCCTCCACTTCCAGTCCTTCCACCACGGCCTCCACTTCCATCCCTTCCCCCATATCCACCCCTGCCATCAACACCAGCACACAACCCCCAAAAAAGTTGAATACAGACTGAATTTGCTAAGCAGCAGCAAGATTTAAATGGCTAACTCTCAAACAAAGCAGCCCATAACTGAACCACCCCAATCAAGGAAAAAAAGGGGGAAAAAAGGATGAATAAATAACTTTAAGTTTCCTATAAGCAAACAAAACCCAAAAAAATAATTGTAATTACCCTCTTCCTTGCGTATTGCGATCAGGACGTGCTTGGAGCTCAGGCAGGCTCTCTAAAATTGTCATGCTAATCCGATCACGACCTTGGGCTACAAGTCAAACCAACCAAGATGTCAAGCCATAATTCCCAGTCTCTTCAATATTACAATTAAAAAACTAAATATTTTCATCAGATAAAGTAAAAACTTGATCTTCCCCATAGCCAAACATACTTGCAAGGAACTCGTCAACCAAATCTGAAGGTACATCAAAGACTGCTCCCAAATTATCTACAGTCAGCGACATCCCCTTGATTCTGCTCACGATTTCCTCTGACAAGACTTTCCTTAAACAGTTGAATGCAAACCTGTGACATGTCTCTGTGAGTTCAGTTGAAAACCTGCATAAGAGATTATACAAAGCAGATCCTCACCTAAAAAACCAGGAGGGAAATAAAATTACGTTGCTGTGAACATAGGTTTTCCGATCTGGAGCATCAATGTAGCACAATTATCTTGACCAGAAATAAGGGATCGCCGCCGCAGTTCAGTGTGTCCCTACAAATTAAATCCATTTACACTCAGTAATTGCATACAATTCAAAAATGCAAAACCACAAGCTTCTTGCCCCTGAAAAACCAATATTTAAAGAGTCAGGAGCGAGTTCTGCATGAGAGGTGGCAGGGGAGGCCCAATAACTACTGAGAGGGGTGGGGTGCCCCCGTATCTCCACATACAACGTGGCGCGAGTTTGAACATGTGTACATAGTGGGCAAATGAATGCTCTGCAATGGTCATTTCAGAGCAGACATATGATATCTCCACACATGCCATGGCACAGTGAGCAAGCACGTATAGGGTTTAGGTTTTATGGTATAGGATTTAGGGTATAGGGTATAGGGGTTAGGGTTTAGGGTATAGGGTGGGGGTTGGTAAGTAAATGCTTTGTTCATCAAAAGGCAAGGAACCAACATTGAATAGTGATAAGACATTAGGAGACTGAAAAACAATTGTGAAGGCACTGCATGACCGCACTCCAACAACAAAGCAATGTCCAAAGAAGTCAGTTGACATGGATGTTCAGGACAAATCACCACGGTAAGTCATCAAAAAAGTGTAGCGATGAGCTTATTGGCTTAAGAAATGTTGGAGAGTTTGTAACCAGGAGTGACTAAAAGTTTAAAAGTCCATTGGAAGCACACAACAGTAAAAGTCCAAAGGAAACAATCAGAGCAGTAAACTGACAAGGAAGTTCAGGTATTCCTTCCAGGTATAGGCATCCCTGAAAAAATAAATGCTCCTTTGGTTTTAAGCCTGAAGAAGGGCAATTGGAACATCAAGAGGACAGCATAAGGCCAACAGAGAAGAATTTGGGATCAGAATCTAAAGGAGGCATTCCAGATAACAGAGAGTTAACTTTCAATACCAGATTCCCAAAAGCGTTTAAAAGAAAGACAAGGGAGTCTCCCGATAATGATTTTGTAAGGTGACATTCTTTGCATCATACTTAAAGACAACCAGAGACACCAGAGCTGGGCATGACAAGAAAAGCAATATGCATGCAGAAGAGTCCGAAAGATCATGATCCAAGACAACCAGCTGGAATTCTCTTCAATTGACTTAGGGTCGTCAGAAAAGTTTCGAAGTGAAGTTCATCTGTTTATTTCGAGTGCCAATTAACATGACTTTGTTCTTGGCTATGCTGTCCTGCATGTCTAAGCGTTTGCAGAATTTGCCTAGTGCATTTGTCCAAGTGTGCTATGTCGTGCGTAAATGAGCAATAGTAGGGCATATCCTGCAACCTGGACTTCCTCTCTGCTATGTACTCTCATCCAATCTTCAGTCCATCAACCTGAGGTCCTGTCTGAGGTGATTGTGGCGACTTCTTCCTGTCTGGAGGCAACTTCAAATTTCATGTTCTCCCTGTGTAATGAAGTCGTTCCTCTTATATACTCTGTGTGCACTGTGCGAGTTGCTTTGAGTAGTGTGTTATGTGATTCTTCCTTGATGTTCGCTGGAGTCCTGTTTACTGTCCTATGTGGTTGATGATGATAGTTTATGCATTAAAACCTCTCACTTGCTTCCAGCACTCACTTAAAACAGAAAAGGCAACCCACCTTCCTATCTACTCAGTCCTATGCTTTCTTGATTGTACCTTGGAGCCTTTGGACACAGTCACCACATACAAATACCTAGGGCTGGAATTTGAAGATAATTTGGAATGCATGGGTGGAAAGGAGAATAATGGGAGGTTGGACAGCTCTATAGAGCTTCCAAAATAAGTGCAAGAAGGCACACCTATAGAACTAGGAAATGAGAAAGTTCCTATACACTATGCTTGTGCAATTAGTTATCCTCTATGGATGCCCAGCCTGGAGCTTATTGAAGACGAACATACACAATACTTTCTCATAGGAGAACTACGGGCCAAGAGACAAACACCAAATCCCATCCTACTGGCTGAGACTGGTATGATAACTCTTGAAGGGGAAGCATTATGCCAATCGATGGTCTACGTCAACAAGCTTGAGAAGATGGATGCAAGCAGGATACCACACAAAGCAATGGAGGCTACAAAGATCAATGGATCGTGCAGGAGGGGGGGAAATGGATGGAGTTATGGGCTGCTAATATCCCAAAAGATATGGGAGAAATTAAGACTTTAGATACGCAGAAAATACTACAGAAACTATGGCAAGACCCAGGGGCAAAAATACAGTTCTACAAACAGGAAATTGATCCAATGGACAGGTATGAAATAAAAAATACCTCCAGGAATGTTCAAAAGGCATTTAATCTGCAAAATAAGGACCAGCTCCCATGACCTAGAGGTGGAGAGGGGCAGGTGGCCAAGACCCAGGATCCCAAGAGACGCAAGAATCTCTGCTCCACAGAGGAGATAGAAAATGAGCAGCACGTGCTCCTACAGTGTCGAGCCTATGCCCACATCAAGGAAAAAATAGCACGACAGCAATGACAACCTAACCCTTTTGGAACAACCAGCCAAAAAGCTGGTTTCATAGGATGTCTAAGGACCACTGTTACTAGTTAAGACGGGCCATTGATGCAGATGAAGTACTCAAGGTATTGAAGCATTATCATGATGGATTTTGTGATCTACATTCTCTCTTACTTGTCTTGGATGCATACACACCATTGTAGATCTTGAAATCACAGGCATAAACTTTTTCCACCAAATGCACCAAGCCCCCTTGACCCCTTGCTTTTGGACTTCCATGGTGGAATTCATGAAGTTGGTTGCATCATAAAGGTGTGCGAGTAATGCCTCATACTTTGTTAGATACCCTAGTTCCATTATTTCTCTACACATCCTTGTGATTGTTGCTACTTAGCATCCATAGATCTTGAAGGGTCTCGAGCGAAATTTAATACAATCATATCATAACATCTCTCTCTCTCTCTCTCTCTCTCTCTCTCTCATATAGGCCGTATCACTTTTAGACATTAACATAATCATGTCTTTCTTTCCCCCCAAAACAAACACAAACATACAAGACACCCAAACAGGCCTTTAAAGTTTCCATAGGATTTGCAGGCTCTCACCTTGTAACATTTTGCATGTCACTCCATATTGGCATCCCAGCTTTTCGGCAATTAGAGGAACATAAGGATCAACGATCCACCACCGAAGGATCAATGCAGCATTCATGATACATCAGCATATGACTCAGATGTTTGGATCATATTTGGTCATATGACTACTTTGTGAAGTCTCAAATTTGGTCCAACCGTGCTTAAGCGTAAGCTGGCATGCGAATCAAAAGCACGGCGTCCTCCACAGTGCCAAGTCTCTTGACATGATTTCACATTCAAGTGTCCTAATTTGTGCATGATAGAAAAGGAGCATAACAAGCACATGGCATCTTATTTTTGACTGCCTCACAAAGCTGTCAAGGAGCATGGACATGTTATGCTCCTTCCAAAGACGTAAAATTCTGAACGCTTGCTAGTGTCAAGAATTGAGAGAAGAGAAGACACTCTAGACAATGCACCGCTGCTGTATCAGTATGTCAGCTGATGCCAGAAAACAAGGTTGGACCAGCATGGAGCCCCTCCAAGTAATTAAGCAGACCTTCCACCTGGTTGTTCCAACATATGCTAATGCATCATAAATGTCACGATGGAGCTCTAAGTATGCTGGTAATGACATCATTAGTTATGTCTCCATGGTGATCTTGAGAGACTCAACGGCATAAAAATATACCCTTTGCTGAAATCATAATTGCAAATTTTTTAACAAACTTCTCAGCACACCTCCAGTGGTAGCTGCTCCAATGCTGTCCGCATGAATCTATAAGAGTTTGATCCCCAACAAATCACATCTGGAATGTGCATCCATGATTTTCAAACTGGCTTCAGGTAATTAAAGCTGTAACTGACAGCATCACCCAATGCTTTATGACTGGACACATTTCCTTGAAGACAACAATCAAGTAACGAGCCTTGAGGAACCACTCTGCTTTAGCCTGCAACACAAATTGCAGCTACTTCAGCCTGGGACATTGCTTCACCTGAGAAGGAGGAAATTCTCAGACTTGACGTTCAGCACGCTGTCCCTGACTCCTCAAGGCAACTGAACTTTCAGGCTTGAATGATCTTTTAAAATAAAGTCCAGAAGAGGAAAACCAGGTGATCCCGACAAAATGTTGCATCAGGCAAGATTTCAAAAATGAAATGCATGCATAAAAGGCTGTCACACCTTCCCTCCATGCCAAATTTATGCTGCCTGCCGTGAAGCAACAGACAATGGGAATAGGTTTTACAGATAACCAAAACTTAGTCCCTTCAACCAGCACCCAATCTGCAACAATGGCCACTATCACAGAGCTATACAAAGGTCACCCCCAGCCAGACTTCCAACGTTTTATAACAGAATACACATCAGGCACAGGCCCAGGTGTAATGTGGTGGCATGCAGAAGAGCACTGCCATAACAATTAAGGCCAAACTGATCACCCACAACTCAGCCACACGAACCTGATGCCAGATCTCCATCATCCTATGTCTTTGTGCCTGGACAAATGCCAAGCAGCCCTCCATTCCTTTGAATGCATAATCCAGTGGCATGCAGGGAGAGTTCAGGTGATCATTAAGGCATTGCGGATGCTCAGCATGTGGCTCTGTGTCAACGTCTGTGCATGCTTGTGTGTGCGCATGTATCTGTGTATGAGGCATGTGTATGCACGTGTGCCAGTGAATGAGTGAGTGAGTGTATATGTGTCTGCATGTGCGTGTGTGAGCACGCATCCATGCACGCACAGCCACAAAGCTCAAAGTCTGTGTCATGTGTGGCAGCTCATGCAAAAGGTGGAATTTGGCCGCACACACCCTTGGGACCCATTATATTGCTAACACTTCACAGTTAGCAATAGTCAACTAAGGAATTACTTCCAACGCCATAGTAGAGAAGCCTTCAGGAAGTTACTGCAGCGACCTAGATTCTCAACGTGAAATTTCCTTCTGCTGGTTCTTTTTGTCTCAATTGTTAAGGCAAGATACTGGGAAGTTACTCAATTCTGAACATAAACTTTGCTGCTGTTGTTTCTTTTTGTACCTGGCATTATACTGTGGAGTAGACTAAAACTTTAAACAGAGACCTCAGTTGAGCTTTAGCTTACTGCAATCTTGGCGATGGCCTTTGCCAAAATGTCAACAGGAGAAAGACTGCTACCTCGTATGAGCTCCTCTGCAACAGGCCTGAAGATAGATAGCAAACTGCAGACAGAAACATAAGGAGGTGAGCTCTGAGAAACAATTATTAGCTTAAAATACGAAGCATATACCCCATGACAAAAACTTCACATGGTCATGCCTACTGAGTATAATACGCAATCTACCTAAAATGGAAATATGCATCTTGCATCAACTTTGCCACTGCTGGCCTGTGTGATATAAACACCCTATGTCTAAACATACAGACATACATATGTACATACACCCATAAAGAGAATCTATTTGTGATAGCTAGTCCCTGTATGTATGGATGTATGTTTACACACAAGCATATATACACATATAAACATGGGCATAGACATAGAGAGAAAGAAAGAGAGAGAGAGAGAGAGAGAGAGAGAGAGAGAGAGAGGAATGTGTCCAAACTCATCCTGTCCACAATTTTGACCCCTTGACAGTCACCTGCAAGGTTGAAAACCATAGTACTATCCGTGAACACCATTTTACATACACACACATCACAAACCCAAACATGTATACACATCCACTTACACACAGGATTTCATACTGAGTTTCTACTCTGAAATGGCATCCACACCGACATCATCAGTGCCCAATAGCAGGTATAGACTGTAGTATAATCCATATCCTCTCACACAAATATATATCTACACACCTATACACACATGAGTATCCATTTGTAGAAAAGCCTTGTACTTGAGTTCCTATCAGAAGTCTGGACGTGAAAGACACATTCAAGAGTGACAAAGGCTCACGCTAAAGGATAAGGCTAGTCAAAAAGTAGTCCACAACTGTTCACCAAGGCTACAATTACCCATTAAGACTAAAGTATTGTGGGGGTTAAAGGTCACTGTGCCTTTACCCCGGTTATGTACAATACTCAAACACATATATAAATGAATGAAAAAGAAGATTAGGGTGGTTCTGCACCCACTAAAACTTGTGTGGCTCTCTGTCTCTCTCTCTCATTCTTCCGTTCTTGCTTACGTTGAGAGCACTCTCAACTGGTATCAGAGCCCGGGTGATCTAGCTGAGCGTGCGTGAATGCTTGAAGCTCAGCAGCTCTGTGGGAGGAAGGAGAAGCTCTGTGGGAAGCTCTGTGGGTGACTTTACTTGCATCCGAGTGTGTAGAGACCTTGAAGGAACCTTTGGAAAAGTCACTTTGGTTTTGCGAAGTAGTTTTGAGAGCCTGTTAAGTGTTTTCAAAGAAAAAGTCGTTTTTTGAGCTTTTCTCTATTCCGTTCGATGACATAGACTCCATATTGACTTGTAAAGGCAACTATTGCTTGCTTTTGGTGTCCACTTCACTTCAGGAGCTTGGAAACACCTTCATTCTTGAATCTGGCATCATTTCATTGCATTTCTAGCTCACTGTGTCAGTTCCTGCGTTTTTTGCCCGGGTGTTGGAACTCAAGTTTGGAGCAACCATTTGCAGATCTGTCAGTTCCGGTGGACTCAGGAGGTCCTAAAACTTTTATGTTGCTCATCATTCGCACTCCGGTGGAGTTTACAAACAGCTCTGTTTCCGAAAACGTTTTTCAGTCCGTGTGTTGGACCCAGTGATTGAGACCACGGTTTCAAAAACCGTCTGTCCCATTGCGTTCCGGACGCCCAAAAACCCCTATCTGTCAGTTCTTGCGCGATTCGGTGGAGGATTTTCAGAGTTATAGATCTCTGTGTATTCGATTTCGTCTCTCTGTTATGCATTTTTCATTCTAAGGTTTTGAAACCTTAGATTTATGCCACATGGCAGTGGATGATTTATAGGCCATTTGGATGCACTGCGGTCCTTATTGGATGCGCTGATAGGCCCAAATTACCTTGTGGGATGCTATTTTTTATGGACGCTTTGCACATGGATGCTATTTTATGCTGAGGGACAGCTTTGACACATTGCAGGTGATGCACTGATAGTGCTATGCTCTCTTGGATGAGATATTATTGATGCATATGCCAGTGGACGGTGTTTATGCTTGAGTCATTTGGCACTTATTGGCATTTTCTTTTGGGCCAGATTTGCTCATATGGATGCATAGTATATGCACATGAGTCAGATGCATCTTTTGATGCTTTGAGCTTTGAGTTTTGGTGATATTTCACTCTATTGTGGCATACACATTTGGGTGCACCTGGTATTTGGTATGATTCTCTCTTGTATGCACTAGTATTTGGGATTTTTGTTTCATTTGCATCATGGCATCCTCTTCCATGTCTGAAAAGGAGTTTTTCAGCATTAAAAAGTTTGATGGGACAAACTTTTCTTTGTGGAAAGAACAAATAAGGGATGTGCTTATTCAAAAGAAGCAAATTAAACCCTTGGCAAGGATTGAAGCTAAGCCTGCAAATATGTCTGAGGATGATTGGAATGAGTTGAATGCATTAGCAAAGTCTACTATTAGACTTCATCTTGCAGAGTCAGTTTATTTCACAGTAGTAAATGAGCAAACTACGGAAGATTTATGGAAGAAACTATGTGCCACTTATGAGAAGGAAACTGCCTCTAATAAAGTTTACCTTATGAAGAGGTTGTTTGAGCTATAGATGAAAGAAGGGGTCTCCATTGCTTCTCACTTGAATGAATTCAATATTATCTTCAGCCAACTTCAGGCTCAGGAGATGAATTTTGATGTGAAGACTAAGGCAATATTTCTCTTATGTTCATTGCCATCCTCATGGGATACCTTCCGTACAGCTGTCAGTAACTCTGCACTTGGTGGAGTACTGAAATTTGATGATGTTGTGGGTAGCTTGTTGGCCGAGGAGATTAGACGGAAGTCTATGGATGGCAACAAGCAGGATGCTGCCTTAAATGTGCAAAGGGGCAGATCACAGTTCAGGGGGAAGTCCCAAGAAAGAGGGAAGTCTCGTAGCAAATCCAGGGAACGGAACATTGAGTGTTACCACTGTGGCAAGAAGGGCCATATGAAAAAAGATTGCTACAAGCTGAAAAGAGAGCAAAAGGATAAGAAAAAGAATGCAAATTGGGGTGCAAATCAAAAGGAAGAGAGTCCAAGGGAGGACAAAGGAAAAGTGAAGATCGAGGAGATCAATGCAGTCACACATGATAGTGACAATGATGTTCTCTTCATGTCTAGTTTATCTGCAGAGTTGCTTACCACTTCAGATGATGCATATCCCCAGGATTGGATTTTGGATTCTGGTACTTCATTCCATGTTACTCCCCATAGGGAATGGCTCTTCACTTATGATAGTGGAAAGACAGGTTGTGTGCATCTTGGAAATGACTATGCATGTGACATAGTGGGAGTGAGTGACATAAAGTTTTCTTTTGCAAATGGATCTGCATTTATTTTGAAACATATGAGACATGTGCCTAAGCTGACCAAGAGTCTTATTTCAGTGGGTCAGCTAGATGATGCTGGTTTTCACACCACTTTTGGCTTTCAGAGTTGAAGGGCTCTATGCTTTTGGCCAGGGGTGCCAAGTGTGGGACTTTGTATCCCTTACATGTATCAGGGGTATTTGATCATGTTGTTGCAATAACCGAGCAGCCGAGCACTTCTTTGTGGCATTGCAGATTGGGACACATGAGCCAGAATGGAATGAAACTCTTATGGCGTTTGGGTTATGTACCACATTTGAGTTTCTCTGATTTTGAATTTTGTGAGCACTGTCTCTATGGGAAGCAGACTAAATCAGCCCATAAAATAAGGGGAAAGAAAGAGTTTAAAATGCTTGATTTGGTGCATTCAGACGTATGTGGTCCCATGCCTACACGGTCATTAGGCGGGGCTGAATACTATGCGACATTCATTGATGATGCAACTAGGAAAGTGTGGGCTTATGCTATAGCTCGGAAGACTGATGTGTTCCAGGTATTTCAAAAATGATTGGCCTTGGTTGAGAATCAGTCAAGTAGAACGCTTAAATGCCTACAGACTGACAATGGTGGAGAGTATCTCTCTCATGACTTTCAGCATTTCTGTGATACACGTGGGATTAAGAGAGAGCTCACATCCCCTCATACTCCAGAGCAAAATCCAGTTGAAGAAAAGATGAACCGTACCATTCAAGAAAGGTTGCAATGCATGCTTTCCAATGCAAGTCTTTTTGGTGGTTTTTAGGCTGAGGCAATGAAGACTGCAGTGTATGTGATCAATAGATCACCTAGTAAGAGTTTAGATGGTGGTATTCCTGAAGAGGCATGGAGTGGCAAGAAGCCCTCTTACTCTCATTTGCGTATATTTGGGTGTGAGGCATATGCACATGTGCCAAAAGAGCTTCGAAAGAAGCTAGATCCTAAGTCTAGGAAATGCATCTTTCTGGGTTATGGTGAAAGTGGAGAGATGGGCTATCGTCTCTGGGATCCAGAAGCAAAGAAGATCATACGCAGCCATGATGTGGTCTTCAATGAGAAGAAGATGCATAAGACACCCATGAGGGATGTGGAAATGAGGAGAATCACTTTCCAGGATGTGAATCCACCCGCATATGTTGATAGACAGCAAGTTGTCCATGCACCAAATGTGCAAGAAATGGTACCACCAAGTACTCCCACAGGTATACAATCAAGGGTAGATGATGGATCATCTATTGGTGGAAATGATGAGCCAAATGTGGCTGATATGCAGGTGGGACAGCAAGCTGAAATGCCCTTGAGAAGATCTTCTAGAGTGTCTAGACCGCCTAATAAGTTTGTTCCAGGGGTAAACTATGTGATGCTTACTGATTGCGGGGAGCCTTCTTGCTACAAAGAGGCTATGATGCGCGAGGATCAACGCAAGTGGGAGTATGCTATGCAATCAGAGATGAGTTCACTTATGAAGAATAAGACTTGGGACTTGGTTTCTTTGCCACATGGAAAGAAAGCATTGCCATGTAAATGGGTCTACAAAATGAAGGTCACAGGTGATGATGTGCTAGGTACAAGGCCCGTTTGGTTGCTAAAGGGTTCAAGCCAGAGAAGGGTGTGGACTTTGATGAGATATTCTCTTCGGTTGTGAAGATGACCACACTTAGATGCATGCTTGGACTAGTGGCATCAGAGGATATGGAGCTTATGCAGATGGATGTCAAGATAGCTTTCTTGCATGGGGATTTGCATGAGGAAATTTACATGGTGCAGCTGGAAGGCTTTGAAGAAAAGGGCAAAGAGCATTTAGTTTGCAAGCTGAAGAAGAGTCTCTATGGTCTTAAGCAAGCGCCTAGAGAATGGTATCAGAAGTTTGATGCTTTCATTCGGTCCCAGGGTTTTAGAAGGGGTGAAATTGATCACTGCCTCTACACTAAAAGGACTAAGGATAATAGCCTGATAATCTTGGCACTATATGTGGATGATATGCTATTGGCTAGCAAGAATACTTATGAGCTAGATGCATTAAAGGCCAAGTTGCATGAGGCCTTTGATATGAAGGATTTGGGATTTGCAAGTCATATTCTTGGCATGCGCATCACGCATGATCGGAGTAGGAAACTCCTTTGGCTTTCACAAAAAGAGTATGTTACAAAAGTATTGCAGCATTTCAATATGGAGGGGAGGAAGGCAGTGAGTACTCCATTGCCTCCATATGTGAAACTGAGTCACACAGATAGTCCCAAATCAGATGAGGAAAGGGCCATGATGGCCAAGGTTCCTTATGCATCAGCGGTTGGGAGTCTTATGTATGCTATGATAGCTACTAGACCAGACATTGCATTTGCAGTGGGAGTTGTTAGCCGGTATATGGCTAATCCAGGAAAGAGGCATTGGGAGGCAGTTAAGTGCATCATGAGGTACATGAAGGGTACCAAGGAGATATGCATCTGCTTTGGTAGAGGAGACATGCGTGTACTTGGGTACACAGATTCAGACTATGCAGGGCATGTGGATAGTAGGAGATCCACTTCTGGTTATGTGTTCACCTTTGCAGGTGGTGCAGTGTCGTGGATTTCTCACGCACAGAAGTGCATTGCTTTGTTTACCACAGAGGCTGAGTATGTTGCAGCCACAGAGGGTTGCAAGGAGGCTATATGGCTTGATCGGCTAGTGGGAGATTTGGGGATTCATACAGGTGTACCGACATTGCATAGTGATTCCATGAGTGCTATTCAGCTAGCACGGAATCCGGTCTTTCATGCAAAGACCAAACACATTGAGGTCAGGTACCATTTCATCAGGGAAGTACTTGAGGACAAGCGCATAGAGCTTGTCAAGCTTCATACATATGATAACCCTGCAGATATGCTGACGAAGAGTCTACCTAGTCAGCGGTTTGAGTATTGTCGTGTATTGATGGGCATTGGATAGTATGCTCACTGGTTGTTCTCCCTTAAAGGCACATTGTCCTTTAAGTGGGAGGTTGTGGGGATTAAAGGTCACTGTGCCTTTACCCCGGTTATGTACAATACTCAAACACATATATAAATGAATGAAAAAGAAGATTAGGGTGGTTCTGCACCCACTAAAACTTGTGTGGCTCTTTGTCTCTCTCTCTCCTTCTTCCGTTCTTGCTTCCGTTGAGAGCACTCTCAAGTATCTCATTTCAAAGAGTCTTTCTGAGCAAGTAAGCTTACAAAGGACAACCCCCCACAAAAAAAAAAAAGAAGATATCAGCCCCTCCATCCACACACGCATGCACACGCTTCACTCACTCTCTCTCTCTCTCTCTCTCTCTCTCTCTCTCACACACACACACACAAAGGGAAGAGAGAAGATGACAATGATACAGTTAGCATCTCACGAAAGCCAAATACGGCCTACAGTAAAAACACCCAATTGACAGTAAACCCAACAGTTTCTGCTAGTACTAAAGAGGATTACAACAGATTCCCTGACGTAGGCAACATATGTGAGTGCCAATAGCATCCGTACGACCCTATTGAAAAGAAAATGAACGATGTTGCCCAGACTATGGCAAGATAACAGAAGGGCATGAAGAGAAAAAGAGACAACAAAGGAGGGAGTTTTAAAAAGACATGAAACAAAGCTGAGTAACCTATGAAACAAGCTGAAAGTGAAAATAACAGTAACCTAAAAAGCAAAGCTAGCTTATATGTCCTCATTAGCACCCAAGCACAAGCTGCCATTTGGTCTCGAAAGGTTTCGGAAGCATCTGAGTTTCATAGTCACTACAGTTTATGGTCCTAGGCACTACACTTTACCTTGTCTCACTATAGCCTAGCTTATTAACACACAATGATGAACATAATATGAAGTTTGAGGTAAAAAGGAGTTTTCTAGCATTAGTCGGAAGCCTTAAAGAGTTTAGTCAATTCTGAGGTCCAGCTAATTATTAAATGGATCAAGTACAATCAAAATAGATTTAGCCAATCCTTCTTTACTGCTTTACTTAAGCTGTGTGGTTTGCTTAGTACAAGATCACTCACTCAATGGAAATAAGAACATGTCACAAGGAACATGATTTGGTTTAGGATTGCTTTTGCTTTCGCCTTTGATGCTAACACTTCCTAATTTGTAGGTTGGATAACACCAGGCACTCCTCCACTCCACCTGAATTGCATTTAAGGACACCATAGCTCACCAAAAAAAATGCACAACTTCAGGGGTTAACCAAAGACTAACCTATCTGAAACTATATTTATACTCTCTGCTGCACTTGCTGCAGATGCTCTTGCAATGTCAGCTGGCTGAGGGGCAGCAATCCTCTCAAACTTGAATCCTGCCTTCCTTTCAATCATAGGTATCATATACTCTTTTTTCCTATCGTAGAACATTACAGATATTCCTGTTTTGCCTGCAGGAAAAAAGAAAATAAAAGACAAGGCTTCAAACATGAGCATTACCAAAATATCTAGTTTGCATCCAGAAAAGAAATAAGGGAGAGGGCATTTCACCGCAAGCACAATTTTCTTCCGTTGCATGCTTAAAATCTAATAGTCACAATAACAGAGCTTGTTGTTAACAAAAAATCTCAAATTACCTGCTCTTCCAGTGCGGCCAGATCGATGAATATAGGTCTCGGCATCCCTAGGAGGCTCACACTGTTAAATATGAATTGAATTAGGAAACACTTATTACTGAGGTTAACTTTTTCTAGATTGATTTTAGTTTCAATACCTATCTACCCTTGGACAGTGAGTGAAAATTTAAAAAAAAACCTAAAACTCTAAAAGATATGTCTTTCCCAATGGGCATACAATAGTGCACAGAAATGGCTCACCTGAATTATAAGCTGCACATCAGTAATGTCCAACCCTCTTGCAGCCACATCAGTGGCTACTAATATAGAAAACTTTCCTGATCGAAACCCTGCAAGTGTGACCTGCAATCATAGGACCTCTGATTGAGCTGGCTACTTCTACTTGGGCAGCAGGTATGCTGGAAGTAAATTTTGGGGGGTCAAACTTCACTCACTTCTCGTTGTGCCTGCGAAATATCACCATGCAAAGCACGGGCAGTGCCAGGCAATGTGCTAGCTAATTCAGATGCCTCATTTTTTGTTTCGGTGAAAACAATAGTTCGCCCTGCACTGCAAATTGTAATCCCAAAGTTTTTCCTTTAACAGAGCTCGCTCTCCAATTCACCCATCACAGAGACTCAATACCAAACAAATTACCATATAGTCTCACTCTGACAACATTTCATATCAAATGAGCAAAAGATCTCCACCGAACCTGCTATAGCAGCTTATCACATCAGGAATAAGCTGTGAACGTGCCGACCTCACACACGGAAGAAGGAGGTGCCTTACACTCGCACATGCCTTCATCTTCTCATCTCCCACCAGATCCACTACCTCTTTATTGTCTTTGAAAAACCTTGAAGCTATCTGAAAAAATAAACACATTCCAAAAGTTTGGACAGGAATCGAAACATTTGCCAACCTTTTGTCTAAGCATGTTTAATTCTGCACTAATTCCAAAGCCCTTCACAACCATTGACGTCACATTACAATGAATTCATGAATTCAGGAAATTTGAAACTCGGACCAGGGGGCTGAAACCTAGTATATTTTTTACGTGGGCATTTGAATAAACGTTTGAGAAGTCTACATCTTTGGAAGATTAAATTTTTTTACTGTAAGTAGTTTCAAGCACAAGAGGGGCTGAAGGCCTGTAATTAACTCCCACATTTTTTAAAGAAATTGGAAGTTCGAAATTTTGACTGTAAGTATGTCTATGACCATAGACAAACATGTTTGAAGAGTCCACATCTTTGAAAATTCCAAGTCTGTATTCCACCTTCAACAAACATCATTAATATCAGTCAAAAAGAAGATAGAAGCTTGCCTGCTTCACCCAATCTGGCATTGTAGCACTAAAAAGTAAAGTTTGCACTGACGAAGCATCCTCCACATAACCTGTCCAATGCGTAACATAGCAACCTCAATTCCAAAAGCTAACTTGGATGCAAGCTACCACCACAAAGAAACTACTTCTTGTAGAACAAAGAATAACTAATAAAATCCTTAGACATGGCAGATACAACCCTCTGGTCTTTTACTTGAACATTACGTACAAACAGCCAAAGCACGAGTATGTGGGATATCGTAAACACCAAGCTCAATTAATCAGCTATGTACAAATAGGTAGAATTTGGAAGTCTTATTCAAGGAAAATCCTGATCTTTGACCTATACCTGCGCACTCACGAAAAACGCAAGACACTAAACTCAAACTGCACTAGTCAAAGCACGGGAGGCTGCTACTCTAGCATTAGGTACCATCATTGTGAAAGGCAGGTGACCATTGTTGACTTACCTACTGCCTTCACTGGTACTACATTCAATAGATAAGGACCTGAAGGACCAGAAGCTCTAAGGGTTTGAAGCAAGGCCCCATCTTTAAGAACAGCTTTAGTCACAACGTCACTCATTTGTGGTCTGCATGAAAAATAACAGACTATTGATTCAAGCATGTTGGCATTGCATGATTGAGATAACCACATGTCTAGCACATGCCCTTTCGAGAGACTGAAAGGTCCAAAGTGACTAAGTTTTTCAATCGTCTGACCTAAACAAGACACAATGCAACGCTTGCACACAATAAACAGCAGCACTGCTTGATACAAGCACAATGTAAAATTTTAATTAAGTATTGTTCTAAGAGAAATTTAGAAATTTTGCAAATCATACTGAAACGTACCCAAAATTTTCTCAACATCATCAACGAAGCCCATGTTGAGCATCTCATCAGCCTCGTCCAAAACACGAAACTTCAAAGTTTTAAGGTTCAAAGTCCCTCTTTCCAAATGATCCTGTCGCCAGTTCAGAAGATACCGAGAAAAAGCATTTTTCGTTGCTCTGTATGCATCGTACTGAAACTACTAGCTGGTTACTACAGTTACCCTTGCACTGTCTACAAAGATGTCATACCTTGATGCGACCAGGAGTTCCCACCACAACATCGACTCCTTTTCGTAAAGCACTCTCTTGAGGAGCATACGGGGCTCCTCCATATACACACACAGTGCTGACACCCACTGCACTCCCATAAAACTCAAAATCTCCATGTACCTGTAAAGCCCAGTTCAATTTGCTATTTCACAATCACATAAGAAAATATACTATGATTAAAGCAGAACACTTCCGTATATCAAACACACGACAAATATAGTCCCTAGCTGTTTTGTCCACCTGTTTGGCAAGCTCACGTGTAGGTGTAAGAACAAGGACACTAGGAGCTCTTCCATATTGACGCCTTTGACTAGCCCAAGTCTCTGATTTTGCGAGCGATTCCAATATAGGAAGGACGAACGCTAATGTCTTCCCCTGAAAGAGACGTGGAAAATTTTAATAGCTCTAAAATTAAAGCATGCTTCAAATTTTATTTTTTGGATCCTTCTAAAACCCAAGAAAGAAAAGTACTTCTCAAAAATTTGTAAGAAGTTGCAGAACAACTAAGAACTAGAGTTCGAATGTCTCAATAAAGTTGAATATGAAGTGCATTGTGAAAGCTAAATGGCCGTATTGAAACAAGGTTTAACATGAAACTAAAAGACGTGCATTGTGAAACCTAAATGAGCTTGAGACTTGAGCTTGAGACTTTAACCGCAGAAAAGTATCAAGCTGGACGAAGGAGCATATACACATACGAGACTAATGCTAAACAAAAGCTAACAACTAAGGAGACAAACCAGACAGAACCTTGCAAGAGAATAGGGAACCAACCTGCCCAGTACGTGCTCGTCCAACCAAATCATTTCCCTCAAATATGGTGTCAAAGGTTAATGCTTGAATAGGGAAGAGAGTTTCAATTCCCTTCGCCTTTAATTGCTGTATTAACATCTCTGAAAGTCGAAAATTGGTCACCGCATAGGGATTCGGAACTTCTTCCTCTTCTTCTGTCTCAAACTCCTCTATATCTTCTACCCTGGTGCGTTTGAAATCAGGCTCTACCGTGGGAGGCTCAAATGCCTGAAATTTGTAATCGGATGGTACAACAGGGGACTCAAATGCTTTCCGCTTGAGGCCATTGTCACGGTAATAATTGTCCGCCATAGCGGGCAAAAAAAGAGGAAATTTTCCTGTAATATATCAAAGAAGTCCGGAGAATTGCTCGGCTGCAATGGCTACTTAATCTCCGTGCTTCTGAACAATAATAATTATATTCATCAACCCAATGCTTTGAGAGGAGCGAATAACTCGTGGCCCTCAAGAAGAATGTTGACAAGTTGTGAGCAATAATTTCAATATCCTGAAATGTGACGGAAAAGCGCGGCACTGAAGCAGAATCTTGGAAATTCGAATGGAGCAATTCAGTTTGTTCCTAGTGGAGGTGGATGCAAGTACTCAATTTTCTAAACCTATGCTGAAGGAAGGAACCCTAAAAGCAACGAAGCACAGATATAATTTCAAAAAGCGAGGGATAGGAAGGGAAAGAAGTGCATCTAGGCCTGAGAATGTGCGGCCCTGGATTGGTGAAGAAAACAGACCAAGAATTGCTCAAGAATTGCGAACACCTCAGAAAAGGGTGACGTACAGAATGAATATATTAAAAAAGTGCTCCCCAGCATACCTTTTAGGGTTACCTTCCCACGTGGTTCCTCCTCATAGGTCATAATTTTTCCACATCTCCCTAATACTTTATAGTCCTTGGACCCAAATTGATTTTTGCTACCTCCACCTTGTGGCTTTGGCTCTTTCTAAACAAGTTGAATGATATTTAATCATTCATAAGGCCTGCCCAAGATCAAAAAAGCGAAAAAAGAATACATTGAAGATGGTGTGTACGAAGACTCCAGGAGATAAAGGGGAGAGAGAGAGGGGGGGGGGGGGGCAGAATAAGTAGAGGAAAAGGTGGAGGATTCCAAGGGAAAGAAATAGAAAGTGGGGAGGTGGACCACTCATAAAATTTAGACTTTCACAAAAAGAAATATCTAGATTTTGGCTTTCATGGAACCAACACTGGTCACTATACCCTTCCCCCTGGGGCAGGCCAAAAAGAATACAATGGAGATGGTGTGTAGGAAGACTGTGGTAGATAAAGGGGGAAGAGAGGGAGAGGGAGAGGGAGAGACAGAGACAGAGAGAGTCTAGAAAAAGGTGGAGGATTTCAAGGGAAAGAAATAGCAAGTGGGGAGTTGGACCAATCATCAAAATTCAGGACTTTCACAACCTGAAAATTTTGAATTTCGCTTCTTAGAGAAGCGAACCTCCACTTAGACCTACCCAAAGGACAGGCCAAAAATACGTGCTTTGGTGTATTTTACACCGACTGAAGCTCCTCCTAGCAAAACCCATCACTAATAGCTATTTGTAGCTCATTGATTTTTATGCTACCCATATGATCTAATCCATTTTATACATGAAATGATCTTATGAATAAAATGTTTAAACTATGGAACTAATAAACTATTGTTCACCTTATGACCATGATGCTAACTAAATATAGATCACCTACATATGTACATGACCATGTATACACCTCTGGGATGGAGGGAGGAAACCAAGGACCCGAACTCTATATGAGAAAAATCCATGGTCATAAGAAAATATAGAGTTTGATAAGGTCTAGCTCTAATGAAACAAAGATAAGTACAAACTTTCTAAAGCTCTCGAATTTTGACACTTTATCATAAGAAATGGATTCATTAATATCTTTCCGATCATTTTGACTACAAACATGACCATATTTGGAGTCCGATTGACCAAGTTATGGCCCAAATAACATTGGTAAGAGGAGCCTCCCAAGAGGCTGTGATATCGTAGCCTCCTGAGAGGCTCCTCCTCCTATTATTTTTTTCCTTGAAAATGGAAATTGCACAAGAAAAACACATACTTTGACCCCTTTCTTCCACCCCTCCTTCCTTGACCCTTGCAAAAACATAGCCAAATATTTTTAAGAATTGTTGTTTGTACATAAGACAATTGATTACTCACAATATCATGGGTAGGACAACTGTAAAAGTAAGCGATGCATGATACTTTTTGAACATAAATCATTACAATAGAATGCCAAAATTTTTGAAATTCTTCGCTCGAACCGCTGCCTCGCTCGAACTCAGTTTCTCTCCCTGAAGACCCAATTGACTCCAACTCATTCCTCCCTCCACCATATCCTAAGATTTTCCAACACATACCCCTCATCAACTAGCATGGCCCTATTGACGCAAGGAAACATGAAATGGCATCTTCATTTACAAAAGCTACTGACATGACATTGACAAGATAATAATGACAAAGCTCAATTCCTTGAATTTTTCTCGTATTGTGTGATCAACAATAAATAAGATATATTAATCCATGGTCAATAGAGAAATCTATGTGCGTCATTGCTTAATGACACTTCAAAGTTGTGATTCTCAAACCTTCAAATAGCTTAACCTAATGTCTCGAGCAAAATACATACAAGACACTATACCATATTTCAAAAAATTGCTTTTATGTTTTGTCAACAATATCCATAATGTCATAAGAAATTATTAGATTCAAAAGCTATATGTCTAGCTATCACGCTTCCCCTCTTGCTTAGCAAAATTGGTAATCATTTAACCCAAATCAATAGTATGCTATTTCTTTTGTTTATCTTTCTCCAAATCATGTTTACTTAAATTAAAACAATTCCTTGAACCATACTATATGTACAAGGAATAGAAGTAATGGTAATTTTATCATGTAAATTGATCAAAGTTTACCATGTTGGCATTACAAATACAAATGGAGGTTATCATCCTAGAATCTACTTAAACATATTGTGAGAATAATACTAGCATCTACTCAAGCATATTATAAGCACATACAAACCATGCTAGCATCTACTCAAACATACTATGAGCATACACTAACCTTGATGTAGGTACACAAAATCCTTTCTTGTTCTTAGAACTGATGGAATTGCCAACTAAAGATCATAGGATGTGATCACACATACAATTTGATATAAACCTTATTGTTCTTGAAAGGTAGATAATGTGATTATATATGTTAATTAGGGCTGAACACTTATCCAATTCTCTAATATCATCCCGCCCTACAATTCATGATCTTTTATCATAGTTAACCTCTTGGATAGTCGTGTGATGAATATTCTAAATTTTATCGTGTCATTTCATTCTATTAAAAGTATACAACCATCAAAATCCTTAGTTCACCTAGGTAGGTCTACGTCCTCTCTAGGTTATTGACTAAAATAAAAAATACTTAAGTTGCCAGTGCTTACTTTAATTTAATAAGTTTATCGAGGTATCATGGTATGTAGCTACGAGTGATAGTTAGAGTTCTCTGAGTCAATGGTATCATAGTTTTCAAGGTCACCACACATAGAGGTTAATTCATTACTATGTTTCCCACTAACTTTTTTCTAAAAAGAATTTGTATATATAGGATTACTTATCTTCCTATTATCTTGTATAGTACAAAAAATATAAAGAATAGGATACATTAATCCATTTCATGCTTTGATTAATGGGTCGATAGTATTTTATATTGATATTGTTTGTGAGACTCTTTTCAATTGTATATAATTAGCATTCTCTTGGATCTAGCTACCAATGATAAGCATCCAAGTTCAATCATTCCCATAACTTAAGAAGCAACCTATAATATACACATACTAAGGATACACCAAAGCCATTCACTCTCCTCTATTCACTCTCTTCTCAAAATTCAATTAATTAGTCTATCTCACACCTTGATTCGCCTTAATTTTGACACTTATCACAAGCCTTTCGCTATTAATGTATTCGCAGGCCGCACTTAATCGATCAAAATAAAATCAATGAAATAGCTACTTAAACCTCGCACTCCAAGCACGTATCTCACCTCACTCCAAGCCTCTCTGGTCCCTTGCCTCTCACTCCAACATCTCCCCTCTCCTCCTCGCTCGATCTCCCCTGCTCCCATCTTTATCTTTGCCCTCTTGCTCTGGGGGGGAGGCTGGTCTATATAGTGGTGCAGAGAAGCTTCTCGAGAAGCTGAACAGTAGAAGAATTGAGAGGTAGAAGCTTTTAAAGAAGTCATGGAGGGTGTAAGAATCCAAAGGCAGATTAATCGAGAGACATTAATTTGCTGGCCACCTAGCAGCAATTGATTCGAGTAATTAAAGTATTATAATTAACACCTCAACTTTACGCTAATGCCCATCTTCTTTCGACGTGTGTGGCAACTAATTAATGGATTTTCTTTTTTGGAACATCGTGGGCACTTATTGTTCTACTATTTGTTAACATTTTTGCAATGTCTAGAATATATTAGTAGAATAATGCCTAGATTCTTCCCTTGGTAAAAATGAAACAACATGCAAAAAAATTCAATTTCATATGGCCTTATTGGATATCCTTTTTTGAGAGATTTCAAGCTCCAACATACTACAAAAACTATTATCATTAAATGTAAGACTTGGAATATGCACATGCACTCTTATATCATGTGTGAGCTTCAAATTAAAAATATGTCATCTATCCTTTTTGTAAATTTTGATAGTTTTTATCCAATCTTGTATAATATTATTAAAAAATATAGTACCTTTAGCTATGATTAATAATTGAAACTAGATTATAATTTTCAAACTTTCTTCTTTACTATCTTTACATAATCAATATCTATACGATTGAATTTAGATTGTAATTTTTAGAATTTCTTCTTTACAATCTCTCATACCACCTATTAGTCTTTTTCCATTATCTCATAAGTGGAGAAGAGCAAGCAAGCAAGCAACAAAAGCAAAGCAAAGAACAGGTAAGATTTTCTTCATTGATTGTGTCTTCTTTCTCCACCTTTCAAGCTTCTCTATCTTCTTTTCAAGCTAAAATTTAAGGAATGTAGCCTCTAGAATCGTTTGCACCAATAACAACAGTTATTTTGACAAAATCTACATAGATTTTTAGTTGGCAAAAGACCAGAAGCATCAAGGTTACCATCTAAGAAGGCCTTGCAATAATCGTACATATAATTGTTTGATAGAAATGCTGATATATTCATATACCAATGTTTATATAGACTCTAATGCTCATAAGAAACTGGAGATGTTTTTGGTGGTTATATTGATGCTGACAAATTGCCCAAAAATGAAGGGATAGATTGGGGCTAAAAATAATCCCTAACACTTTACATATGTGTGTGTGTATGTACAAGGATTTCTCAAAGGCACTTTATAAAACTTTCATTTCATATATACATTCGAGGACATCCTCACTATACATTAGAGTTAAAATGTTGAAAGTGATAAAGTTGTTCCAAGTATAAAACAATGTATGTATCTTGTTGAAGCAAACTTACAATCATTTCTTTAAGCAATGTATCACTATGCAAGCGGGCCTAGCCTACCATAGTAGCCACACACTCTCGAACCTCAAAAAGGCTTCATCAAGTAGCATGTCATCCTTACTACTTATTGTTGGTGTTATCATCATCCCCCCCTTCCTCCGAGTCCTCCTCAGAGTCATCTCCCCCCTTCTTCTAAGCCCTCCTCGGATTCATTGGTTAACTCATCCATATCAAGTCAAGTCCTCCCCTGGGACATCATCCTCATTGTCCTCATTGTCATGACCGCTTGTCCCACTAGTGCTTCCATTTTACCAACCATTGCTCATGGATGTGAAGGTTGGCCTCACAAATCTACACATCCAAGGCACAAAAGGTACGTATTTAGAAGCTCTCTTGGTAATGTGCATGTTTGCATAATTAAAGTCCGAGTTGAACATTTAAAAATTTCTTTAATCAAAGAATATACCATTGAAATCTTCACCCCTACAGGTCAACCTATCAATGAGAGTGCCAGTACCATGGCCGTATACATACTCATATGTGCAGTCTCGGCTTGCCACATGCCTTTGTACACATGAAACATTTAGATGGTGGGACATATGAAATAGATTTGTAAGAAAAAGAAGATTTGTAAGAAAAAGAAAAGTAGAGAAAGATGTACCAAAAAAGAAAGAAAAGATACAAAGTATTCCAAAACTTATGCTTTGCCACATGATCACAAGTGGGATTGGCCCACTTTTTTTATGACAGCTTTTGCAGCTCTCTTGTGTTGATCGTGCTTGTCAAGGGTGTTCTTCACTTGATCACTAGTCGTATTCTAATCCCTTGGATGACAAAAAGTAGGATTGATTTGGTGATGTTGTCTTGCATCCTTTTTCTTCATCTGTTTCAAGCAATCTACCATTTTGTTTAGCATCCACCCTGAGTCAAAGGTGGGATGCTCAGGCATCAAAAACTTCTCATGCAACATTTTGAGGACATTGTTCTTCTTTTCCTTTGCAATATGAATTCCATCATGACTTCTTTGAATTCAGTGTAGCATAATCGTTGTATTCCTAAAATTATGAAATTCCCATTTGCATCCCTAATGATGCCACTTTCACCATCAATGGAATAGTGAATATGCACATCATCATCATGTATGGCATCATCATCATGGGAGTGTTGACTAGCACTTGAGCCATGTGAATGAGAGGTGCTAGTACAATGGGATCGATGGCTCCTAGTGCTTGATGCTTGTGATGCATCCATAATTGCATCAAACTAAGACCGCATGGCCTTAGACCTCTCATTTTCTTGCTCCATTTCCTACATGATTTGTGTATGCTCACAGAGATCAAGTTTGCCAAGAAGCTTTGCACTTTATCTCCAATTGAAAACTTATTCTTTGCATCTTTAGTAATCCCTTCCACAGGTTGCTTGCCATGTGGATCACTCTCACCAAAGCGACCAATTCAACTAGCTCCCATGTCAAATATAAACCCAACTACAACTAAAACCACAAAAACTCCTAGAGGATCCATAACTAAAAGAGGGGAGAAAGGGATGGGAAATTTATATCAAAATTGTGTAAAACCATGGAAAAACTATGTCAAAAATATGTAGGGTATGTAAAACTGTGAAAATTGTTTAAAAACTATGATAACTTGTAAAACCTCAAAAGAGTGTGAAAAGTGTGTAATAATATTCAAAACCAAATTTATATACATATTAACAGCATTGTATAGATGCAAACACCAAAACTTACATCTTGGCTTGCTAGGTGCATACTTACAAAGTATTATATTGACTACCACTATCACAATCATTATCATTATCACTAGATGCCATGTAGAATATAGACCCAACCAAAACCAAAACTATGATCACTAGATGCCATGTAGAATGTCAAATTAGAATATTGTAAAGTAATAGCCAAATTTGTATTCCAATAAAGGGTTTAGGGAGATGCCATCAAAATTGCCATGCAGAATGCCAAATGTTGAATATTGTAAAGTAAAATTCCAAATTTCTATTCCAATAAAAGTTTTAGGGAGACGCCATCAAAATTCAACACAAAAACGATCACTTTCACTATCACTATCACTATCACTATCACTATCACTATCACTATCACTATTACTATCACTATCACCGTCTCACTATCACTACCGTTATCATTATCACTTGGAGGGTCACTATCGATACCGTTATTGTTATCATTTGGAGGGTCACTCTTGACAATATCAGCGACTTCCTCCTCAAGAAGATCATACCCTTCTCGAATGATGTACTCTTGATCCAAGAAGTCATGAACCCAATACCTTATGAGATCTATGTAGATCTCCTTACACTCTCAAATCAAGAAGTCGTGAACAAATACATTATGAGATCTATGTAGATCTCCTTGCATGCATCTCTATCATCTTTCTTTCTCCATAGCTTCCTTACTTCTTGGAAGCTTTTCTAGCCTATTCCAATGCAATATTCTGATAGGAGTGCCTCTCAATAGGCCATAACTATGCTACCACACTTCATTCATCCAGAGTCTATCATGTTCAAGTTTCTCTCAAACATGTTGCATTAGTCTATCCATCTCTATTATTGAAGGGTTTTGGTAAGTGGGGCAAGATTCCAAGACGTAGTTTGAGGTTTGGATGCTCCATTGATCTAGAGACATGAAGTGTGTAAGGAAGAATTTGTGAATGTTTTTGACTAATTGAAAAAACACACAAAATGATGAATGTCTTTCCAAATAGAAGAGAAATAGAAAAAACATCTAAACATGAAAGGAGGGGGGAAAGGGGAAAGGAAGGAGGAGAGAAAGATGAAACTTGGGGAAGAAAGGAGGGGGATGGTAAATGGGGAGGACTGGAAAGGAGAGTTGAATATGGGGCAAAGTTTAGAGGGTAGGATGTAGGGGAAAGGATAGAAATTTAAAAACTAGCAATGATAATGTAAACTTTGAGAGAGGTGTTTAATCAAATCTAGGTTAAGTATTAGCACATGGGGTAGTCCTTGGTCCCTGTGTTCACAAGGCACGGGAGTTAGATGGGATGACTTCAAATGTTAATGTCTTTGGACTCTCTCAAAGAGGGAGGACATTTTTGTAAATGTTTAGATATTATTTTTTAATTAAACAATTAGAACTAGTACCATGTTATATATTTTCTAGTTAATATCATAAATAATTAACATTTTATAATATGTAATACCTTGTTTATCTAAACTTTCTCTTCCCCCTCGTCAAACACACGATGTGGTTGAGGAAGAGTACCTTCCCCTCCGTCCCTCACGATTGGACACACAGGGAAATGGAGGAGAGGGATAAATGTCATGCTCCTCGATACACACATGGCAAGTGTAGGAGGGGAGCTTATCTCCCTTCCATTCACCCCATGCATGCATTCGAACGTGTGCAGGGAACCTCCTGCACTCATCAGTGAGGTTAGAAGAGGGTTCTTATCCTCGTTACCCTTCGCCCCCCATACACAGTGGTTCGATCGTGCATGGGGACACAGAGGGGAAGGGTTATAAGCTCCCCTCTCCCACTCATTGTGCCCGATGAGGCTAGATGAGGGGACTTATCCCCTTTTACTTTACTCCCCCACATGTAGCCAACCATGCGTGGAGTGGAGGGGACTTATTCTGAGTAATCCCCTGAAGACTTATTCCGCATAAGCCCTCTCCCATCCCCTTAGATGCGCGACTACGACCGTGCTAGAAGAGCGAAGGGGAGAGGGATAAGATCCCATCCCCGACCTCGGTGGTGGAGGTGCTTATCCCACCCCACCCCTACAGCACTGGCCGCATGCTACGAGGGGAAGGGGGATAAGCCCCCCTCCCCTCCCCCTTTAGGCGTGTGTGTGGCTGTGGCCACAACCATGTACCCAGAGGGGGAGGGGAGAGGGGATGGGAGGGGGATAAGTTCCCTTCCCCTTCCCCCCTCCCCCCCTTGTTGCAAGTGTGCATGCGGCTGCGTCGAGAGCTTAGAGTCCCCCTTCGAGCACATGCACGGTTGTGCTTATGGTCGGACACCCAAAGGGGGAGGGGAGGGGGTGGGCTATGTGCCCCTCCCATCCCCCCATCCCTACCTCTTCGGGTACATGCTTGGAGGGGGAGGAGGGGGAAAGGGGCTGTGTGCACCTTCCATCCCCCCTCCCCTGTGTGTGCGCATAGAACTCACGCGATCCGCTCCTGCGAGCTCCCTCCCCCTCGCTCCCCGTCTACCCCCCCCTCGCTACCTGCGCGGCCCTCTCCCTCCCTCCGTCAACTGCTACCGTGCAGTCTTCCGCCCCCCCTCTCCGCTACGCTCCCCCTCTCCACCAACTCCTCCGCCCGTCGCTACCCCCCCCTCTCCTCGCCACGCTCATTCCGTCCCGCTCCATCTCGCTCCTCTCCTCTCCTCTCCACTCACCTCACCCCATCCCACCTCCCTCCGTTCCGCTCCACTCACCTCGCCCCTTCCCGCCTCGACCCACCTCTCTCCGCTCCACTCCGCCCACCCGCTCCGTTGACCTCACCCCGCTCCACTCACTGCACCCCGCTCCACTACACTCACCTCACCCACCCCGCCTCACACCACTCCGCTCCGCTCACCTCAGTTCACCTCACCACCCCTTAGTCCTCGCCTTTTTTTTTTTTTTTTTTGGGCCACCCCTTGTCCCCGCCCACCTTCTTCCACCCTTAGCCCCTTACCTCTCACCCCCCTCTTCTTTTCCCTTCACCTGCCTCGGGAGTTCGCAGTTAGTCAAGCGATATGGTAGCTACGTGCCCGGAACCGGTGGCCCAGACGGACCCCCCCCTCCACCAGCCTATCACGTTACTTTGACAGAGCACCAGGTCTCCTTGGTGAAGCAGGCCGCCACGGACTTCTCCCAGACATCAGTTTATGGGAGGGTCATTGGCTTCTCTCCTTCACGAGCAGACATCAAGGATTGGTTGCAGTCCACCCTCTACCTCGAGGACAGTCACATTGAGGAGGTGGCACTCATGGGACGTGGCATTTTCTGGCTTAAGCTCTCCTCAACACAGGCTGCGAGCGACATAGTCAGGCGATCCCCTACTTCTGTGGGTGGGAAGATCATCCTCATGGTCCCTTGGTACAGGGGATTCAGTGTAGCGGACTTCGATTCCCGCTTTCGCATTCCTCGACACCCAGTTACCCTTATCTTCCCAGGTCTCGCAACCGAGCTTCGCCCGATCATCAAGGACCTAGGGGCGCACTTTGGTTGGCCTATGCAGGACACTTACATTGATGCGGCGGCAACCCAAGGGGTGCCACGTGTCAAAGTGGTCGTCCTTGATCCACAGAGCATCCCGTCGGAGTTCGAGATAGAGACAGACACAAGTGTGGTGACGCAGCGCATTCTGGTCACTGGTCGCCCAAACCAATGTCTGAGATGCCATGGCTTCGGGCACCAGGCTCGCTCATGTCCTCGCTTCACGGGTACAGATTCTCAGAAGACCCCCGTTCAAGCAGCTCAGGATACTCCGCTCCAGTCAGTGACATCCCCTCCCGAAGGGGAAGGCTGGACAGAAGTCAAACAAAAACGGAAGGGCAACAAGGCAGGCCCCAAAAAACCTTCCCAGCCACAGCCAGAGCCCCCTCAGATGACTCGTCAGCAGCCCGGTAAGGGGAAGGAGAAGGGAAAGGAGAAGGTCAGCCAGCCTCCCTCTCATCCCTCACCCCGCCCTCTCCCACCTCCCCCCTCCTCCTCGATTCTCTGACCCCCACCCACCCCTCCAGGATCCCCCCCCGCACCAGTGGTTTCCGCTCCACCCTCTTCCTCGAGCATGACCCAGAAGGAACCCCCCCCCCACCTGCACCACCTTCAGCCCCGAAGCCTGCACAGACTTCACCCTCGTCTATCCTTCCGGGCCCGACGGTGGGGATAGGCCCTTCCCCACAGGTGGCCAGCACCCCTCCCTCCGGTTCAGACTCCTCATCTTCGTCCCCAAGCCCAAGGGCTACTCCTAGAGCTCTTCCATTGGAGTTTTACCGAGCAGGTCCTTGGGACTACTTGGATGCTGCGGGTATTGGCTCCTTTCCCGCATGCCTAGACATCAGCATCTTCTTCCTCCGCAAGGGAGCAGAGGGTAAGGTGTCCATCCTGGCTCCGCACGATGGTCCTAGCTATTCCTTCACTATCTCCAATGAAGGGAATGAGCAATGGACGAATGAAAATGTTTGGGAGATGATACGAGACCAGACCCAGGAGCAGGTGCAGGACTGGATTGGTAGCAGAGCAGCGGAGCTTCTTCAGCAACAGTGGCAGGAGGGCGATGTTCGTTTGCGTTGGCGCCACAGCGCCAAATGTTTCCGACTCCTGGTTATTATTAGACCACCGCTGGAGTGGGCCTACCCGGAAGGGCTTCGCCCCTGGAGGACTTCAGAGGTTGCAGGCTTCTACAGCATTTCCTTGGCAGAGGCGTCGAGCTGGTTAGAGAGCTTACCACCACGGGACGAAAGGCCTTTCCCCTCTACTGAAGGTTTTAGAGGATGGGTCCGATGATCCGGCCTCTCCTTTGAAACCTTCACAGAAGCGCCTTCGTCTCCACACAGGACATCCTTCGACCACTTCGACTTTGACCGCAAGCAGACAGCTGTTTGTGGCCCACCTTCCCTCCTCATGAGTTTACGCATTATCTCTTGGAACGTCAACGGGTTCCACTCATCAGGCACCCGTGGCCCCAGGAAGATGGTGCTCAGACAGGAGCTCCAGCCAGCTTTGGTGGGAAAGGTAGATGTGCTCCTACTACAGGAACACAAGCTTTCGGCTTCACAGACTAGTATTTGTGGGAAGGTCCTCACAGGATGCTCCCACACCTACTGGGAACCTTCGATTGGCGAGCAGGGGAGAAGCGGAGGTGTCTGTACCTCCATCGATGCTTCTCTAGTTCAGCATGTGTTTGGTTCTTGCACTTTGATCCCAGGACGTGCACTTTGGGTGGGCTTGCATATTGAGGGATCCCGCATCGGCATCCTCAATATCTACGCTCCGACTGATCTCAGACGTAGATCCGTTTTTTGGAGATCCTTGACAGACCTATTACCAGAGATGGACTCTTGGATTGTAGGAGGGGACTTCAACAACCTTGAGACCTTAGAGGATCAGCAGGGAAGGGGCCCAGAGTTCCTCGGTATAGCTCAGGCAGAGCAGGCAGATTGGGACTCCTTCCTCTTTGCAGTGGGAGGTCGGGACAGTTGGAGGGAGCCTTCCTTTCGCAGATGGCCTGGGAGTCTGGGGGGTTACAGGAGGGAGGGAGGCAGACTCCTGGAGAGAATGGACCATTTCTATGTCAGTGATTGGGCGCTTGTGGCAGAGGAGGAGAGTCAGGAGTGGTTCCAGGGACGACACTTTCAGACCATGCCCCAATCATCCTAGTCTTGGACTCGTCGGCCTCTCAGTCCTCACCTCCACGTTCATGCCGAATCCCAGATTCCATCTACACTAGAGCAGCGGTTCACAACAGGATAGTGGACCTATGGGAGCAGGAGTGGGACCCTACCAGGGATATGGCAGCACAGGTAGCTCAGGCACTTGACGAGTCTAGCCGCATTTGCCAGCAGGAGGCGATTCAGGTCTGACAGCGATGTTGGGCGCGAGAGAGGGGTCTCAGACGTGACCTCGCCTCGATTCAGAGGATGCAGCAGTCTTCTCCAGGCTCTGAGGAGCTCAGACAGCAGGAGGTTTGGGCCCGGGCCATGCTAGAGGAGATCACCCAGCGTCGCTCAGAGTTTTCATTTCATGCTTCCAAGTCCTTCTGGGCTAGGAAAGGCGACAGGATGTGCATGGAGTTCTTCAAGACTCATGGACAGAGGTCAGCAGGGGAAAAGCTCCGTTCTCTTAGGGTGCAGGATGGTAGTGTCAAGACAGATCCAGATGAGGTTCGAGACTTAGCGACAGACTTCTACAGATCTTTATTCCAGCAGGAGCCCCCAGACCCTCGTGGTCGCATTTGCAGGGAGGAGGCGTGGAGATCTACACCGAGACTCATGCAACCCAGCATGAGCGATACCCTTCTCGCACCCTTCACAGTTGCGGAGATGCAGGATGCGGTGAGTGCTATTGATGGGCAGAAATGCCCAGGTGAGGATGGCCTCTTTAGAGCTTTCTTCATCACCTTTGGGAGCAGATCCACCGGCCCTTGCTCGTAGCCTTCCAGCACATCTTCTCCAGCGGGCAGATGCCAGAGAGCCTTGCGACAGGCCTGATTTGCCTCGTCCCCAAAGGGGGGGACCGCCAGGAGATCAGACAGTGGCGCCCAATCACCCTCCTCCCGACTGCCTACAAAATCCTCGCCAAGATGATTAGCAATCGCATCCGCCCCCTGCTACACGATCTGATTCACGACACCCAGATTGGTTTTGTCCAAGATCACAGCATCTTGGACAACATCTTCACTTTCTCAGAGGCGACGGAATGGGCCCAGCACAGTGGCCAGCACCTTGCCATACTCCTTCTCGACTTTGAGAAGGCGTACGATAGGGTAGACTGGTCTTTCTTGGAAGGTACAGTCGCTCGGTTCAGTTTCGTGGACGAGTGGATTAGAGGTATTGCTAGCCTTTACAGATCAGCCTCCAGTGGGGTTATCATTAGCGGCAGGATGGGGGAGAGATTCACACTTGAGCGCTCAGTACGTCAGGGCTGTCCATTAGCGCCTTACCTCTTCCTATTTTTTGCGGAGGCCATGACACACTTCCTTCGAGCTCGCACCACTGGTCTTCGCGGGATGTGTCTCCCTATTCGAGAGGATGCCGAGCTATTGGACTCCGAGTATGCAGACGACACAGCCCTATATGTGCGGGATGCATCTCCCTATTCGAGAGGATGCCGAGTTGTTGGACTCCGAGTATGCAGACGACACAGCCCTATATGTGCAGGATGATGTCGAGTCCCTAGAGATGTTTTGCCTTGCGGCTGGAGTGAAAATCAACTGGCATAAGTCAGTTGGTTTTCTTACGGATCCGGGAGCCAACTCACAGTGGGGTATTTTCCTGGGGTTTCGTTGGATCCCTAGAGGACAGACGACACGTTACCTGGGATTCCAGGTAGGCCTGGACATCACACTGGCTCAGCAGTTCTTGCCGGTCCTAGCCTCCATACGACAGAAGCTTGCTTTTTGGAGCACGGTTCGACTTTCCTTAGCAGGCAGGGCCCTTGTGGTCAACCAGGTCCTTCTTGCCACTGCTTGGTATGTGGCCTCTTGCTGGTGTTTCTCAAGGTCTTGTGTAGCCCAGCTGAGGAGACTGGTGCAGAACTTCCTATGGTCTGGTTCAGACGGCTCCGGCACCACCAGAGCTAGGGTCGCCTAGCAGACGGTCATTCTCCCCCAAGCAGAGGGCGGCCTCAGCATCATAGATCCAGAGCTTCAGAGTCAGGCACTTCTTGGCAAGCTAGTCATCCGCGGCCTGACCCCAGGAGGACAGACGTGGAAGCTCTTGCTACAGCATGGTCTCAGTGGGTGTACCCCCCAGTTAGGGGGTGTTTGGCAGCCTTCTATCCGATGGATCTTCACTTCAGCACCTTTGACTCAGCCCCATTCCCCCTTCCTCCGTAGCCTCATTTCAATCTGGAGGAAGTTGCGACACAGCCTCTCCCAGGTCCCTCCTAGCTGTCGAGAGGAGACAGACAGACAGCCCCTGATCTGGAGTAGCCAGGTGACAGATGATACAGGTCGTCGGCTCGGAGAGAGATCCCATATCCCTTGGGCACTCTGGGCGCGTGGGCCCGCACGCTCGTTCCAGGTTTGGAGGGATGTCTACAATCAGCTGAGTCCAGGTGAGCTGGCAGCAGTAGTAGGTACGGTTCGTGGGATCCAAGCTCGGCGAGCGGAGATTGATGCTGCCATCCCTGTAGGTTGGAGGATTCCCGTAGACACCAGACAGCTCTTCTCGAGAGATGAGAGGTGGCTCGGACAGTTCACTCCACGAGGCATTCCTTTGGTGGTGGCAGGCCTCTTCTCGGACTCTCGGTACACTTCTTCTCCAACACTGATGACAGTCGCCTATAGAGCAGAGAGGCCGTGATCGACCCCCAGCTTCCCTGGCAGCGCCTTTGCATTGTAGGGCTGCAAGGGAAGATGTGGCATATAGACCCCCTGATTATACATGACCAGGATTGGAGACTCTCGATATGGGAGGGCCGCTCCTTGTCAGAGGTGGAGTGGGACCCAGGGGAGTGGCGTTGGCCACCATCGGAGACCTCAGAGAACCCCACCCCCTTCTTTTCTTACATTGCACGCATGGGTCGGCGTGCTCTTGGGGCTCTCCAACGTGGGCTACCCACACAGGCACATAGCTGGTATGCCCAGGGGATACCCTTGGTCTTTCTTCGCACTTTCTGGAAGACTCTTTGGGCTAGCTGGCATCCAAGGAAGATCTCCTTCTTCCTTTGGATGGTGGTACACAAGGGGCTTCCAGTTGGCAGCTGGCTGAGACAGATGGGGTAGGAGGGGCATTGCCAGATGTGTTTTCAGGAGGAGGAGACCCTAAAGCATTGCCTTTGGAGCTGTTTGCATGCGCAGATGGTTTGGAAGGGAATCATGGGGATCTGAGCTAGGGCTACACCCGAGCTAGGACCGATCACTTGGGGAGCCGTTTGTTGGTGCAGCACTGAGCCGGGGCATCACTTGGCCTATGAGTTCTCTAGACAGGATCCCATCTTTTTCATCACACAGGGCACTTGGGCTTACATGGACAGCTTCCCTTGGCATCTGACAGAGACAGATGCAGGAGCGTTGCCTCGACACCCAGTTTGGGAGATCATAGGGAGCATCGCAGGCTGGCATATCTGGACTTCCAGATGCGCGCAGACTGTAGGAGCTCAGACTGCCTCTACTACCCAGACCCTAGCAGATATTTGGAGCACGATCATTCACACGCTCAAGGGTTAGTGGGATCAGATACAGGGAGAGTCCCAAGCAGGGAAGGAAAAGAGACGACGTTTCCTTCGCGACTGGGATCACCGGGAGTTATTCTTCCAGCACTCCACTCAGAGTCTTCAGTGGCATTACGCCCCTCCACCGTGGTTGTTTGTCCACTCCCCGATGATTATGCCCTAGGAGGCTTGTATTTAGCTTTTTGACTTCTCGGGCTGAATCTGTTTTGTGATTATAGCCCGCTGGCCTTCAGGCCTATTTGTACTCTCACTTTCAAGTAATATAACTAGCACTACTTTTGCGCAAAAAAAAAAATCCCCCCTCCCCTCCCCTTTCGAGTGCATGTAGGGCCACGAAGACACATGCATGGAGGGGAGGGAAAGGGGAAAGGGTTGTGTGCCCCTCCCATCCCCCCTCGCCATTAGAGGAATTTTGCATTAGGCCCTAAAGAATGTGATTAGGGGGTTCGCCAAAGAGGAGAGTCATGCAATGAAAGTATGGAGGATTCCAAACTCCTCCTCATTGGTGGAAAAATGTGCTTGTTAGATATTTCCCCCCTTTCATCACCTTAAGGGAAAATTGAAAATCTAGGCTTGCAATCTTGTCCATTGGATTAGATTAAGGGATCGAAGGTCTAAAATGCATGTCAACGAGGGTCATCGATCTTAGAAGATCTGACGCTTCAAATTTGATGGCACAAAGGATTGTTAATGTGCAAGGTGAATGGTTTTGGGCCATTAGATCCAGCCTAGATCTAATGGTTGTGGTATAATGTAAAGTGAGTAGGCCCTGCTAGTTGGACATGCAGTGAACTCGCCTCCCAAGTTTGACATGTGGGAGTTAATGACCTTAAAAGTATTGTGTTAGTCACGTAGCATTCGATCTTCAGCTATCACATGGTTCGAAATAGGCACCAATTACTTGCCATTGGATCCATCTCTCCATTTGTCACATGGCTTGGCAGGTCATCATTATATCTATTTGTGGCCATTGGACACACTTTATCATCCAATGGATCAAAGCGAGTGAGCGTTGCACATGTTTGGATCTAATAGCAATCACTATAGGATCATAATCAAAGCTCCAATGGCCATAAGGGGCTTTATTAGACACCATTGGTGGATGGGAGTTGGAATGCATCCAGGCCCTCTAAATTGGTAAAGCAAGTATTTAATGCCCCTTGTCCTCTTTAAGAGAAGTAAAAATTTCTTCAAAATACATCCTTACCATAGCTCTTCACCTAGAATTAAGGAGCTAATCCATTTTTCTAATCTCTCCCTTATGAGGCCCTTTTTGAGCTCAAAATTTTGCTAATGCTCTCTCTTTGGGCTTGCCGCACAGTCGTGGCCACATGCTCGGATGGGGAGGGAAGGGGGGAAGGGGCTGTGTGCCCCTCCCATTCCCTATCCCCTCTCCCTCTAGGCTTGTAGCATGGCAAGCCCAGAGGGGAAGCAGAGGGGGGATGGGAGGGGGAGGGGGGAGGGAAGGGGATGGGATGTGAATGGGAGGGGTTGGAGGGTGTGAAGGGGATGTGAAGGTCAGGGGAGGCATTGGAAGAAGAGAGGAGAGGAGGGGATGGATGGAAGAGGAGAGGGTAGGGGGAACTCCCACTCCATCTCTCAGTTTACCTCAAGATATCTTGCTCTTGATCTCTCTCTTCCTCTCCTATTGCTAGAATGATCAAGAATATGAGAGGGAGTACTGATACACCCAAATTTTAGGTTTAGGGTTTCTCAACATATTTTTTGAAATTTCCCGCCTTTCTTCTTTTTATTAAAAAAAAAAGGACCTCTCTCCATTATGCTTGCATGGGAGACTCTTCCAACTCTTTTTTAAGTCACTCAAAGACTTTAATATTAAATTTGAGTTCTCATATTAAATCCTCCCATGGACAAAGCCAAATAATCTTTGCACTTGATTCCATTCCACCAATCACACTTATTAGACTCTCTAAAGTAAAATACTATTCCATGAGCCTAAGATCCAAGTCTCTAACTCAACCACTTGACCTTGCATGCCTCGCATCAAATATTAATCCCCATCATTTTTTTCAAAGTTTAATATCAATTAAACTTCTAGCACAATTATAATTTTTTTAAAACAATCAAAAAAACTTCATACTTGGAGAAAACATGGTATAATGTGTCCTCAACCATGCAAATCATATCTATTGTCCATCATCCTTGATACACAACATGGTATAATGAGTCCTCGACCATGCAAACCATCTCCAATGGGCATGATAATTTGTAGCCACCTTAGATAGGTGGTATTGATGCATGTGCAAAGTATTGTGGCCATCAAATACTTGTGCATTTGAATAAGACACCCCGGAGCATGTTTTTGGATGGTTGTGCACCATACTTGGTGAAAAACATGGTGTAATGCATCCCCGATCATGAAAACCATATCTGATGGGCACGATACTTTACAAAAACTCAACATAGGTGGTATTGACATGCTTGCAAAGTATCGTGCCCATTAGATACATGCGCATTCGAAGAAATAATCTCGAAGCGTGTTTTTTAACCATTGTGCATAATACTTGATGAAAAGCTTGGTATTCATCCCCGATCATGAAAATCATATCTAATGGGCACAATAATTTTCACATGCCTAAAGATATGTGGGATGGACATGCATTTAAAGTATCAATTCCATTGAATACTTGCACCCTTGATAAGACACCCTAGATCGTGTTTTTTGACCATTGTGCGCATCATACTTTGTGGAAAACATGGTATAATGCAATTTTGACCATGTAAACCATAGATGATGGGCATGATACTTTGCACACAACTAAATATAGATGGGATTGATGTGTGTCCAAAGTATTATGTCCATTAGATATGTGCACATTTGAATAAATCATCCTAAAGTGTGTTTTTGGATGGTTGTGCATCGTACTTGGTGAAAAACGCATCCCCAACCATGCAAACCATATCCGATGGAAAAAATATTTTGTATATGCCTCAAGATAGGTGGTATTAATGTCCATAAAAAACTATTCTTGCACGTTTGAATAAGATACTCTAGAGAGTGTTTTTGACAATTGTGCATCATACTTAGTGAAAAACATGGTATAATGCAATTTTGACCACATGAACCATATATGATGGACACAATATTGTGAAAGTGCTGAGCAAGATATGTGGGATTAATGTTCATGCAAAGTATTGCAAAGACACCCCGGATCATGTTTTTTTGACAAACGTGATATGATGCATAATTGATTATGCAAATCATACCTGATGGGTACAATACTATGCATGAACCTAAAGATAGGTGATATTGATGTATTTGTGAAGTATTTTTCCCATCGGATGCTTGTCTATTCTAATAAGACACCTTGGAGCGTGTTTCTTGTCCTTGTACATCATACTTGGTGAAAAACATGCTATAATGCGATTTCAACAATGCAAACCATATTGGATACGCATGATCATTTGCAGTACCTCAAGATATGTGACATTTATGTGCATGCAAATTATCATGGCCATCCTATACTTGCATGTTTGAATAAGACACCTCAGAGCATGTTTTTGACCGTTGTGCATGATACTGGGTGAAAAACATGGTGTAATGCATCTTCGACCATGCAAACCATACCTAATGGATATGATAATTTGTGCACACCTAAATACAGATGGGGTTGATTCATGTGCAAAGTATCATACCCATCTGACAGTGACACATTTGAATATTGGCATGTTTTTTGACGATTATGCATGATACATGGTGAAAAACTTGGTGTAATGCATCTCCAACCATGCAAGCCATATCCAATGGGAATGATACGTTGCATCAGCCTCAATATAGATGGTATTGACATGCATGCAAGGTACCCCCGAGTGTGTTTTTTAACCATTGTGCATCATACTTCGTGAAAAACCTGGTTTAATGCAATTTTGACCATGTAAATGATACATGATGGACATGATACTTTGTATGCACATCAATATGGATGGGATTGATGTGTGTGAAAAGTATCATGCCCATCAGATATGTGCACATTTGAATAAGTCATCTTGAAGCGTGTTTTTTGATGGTTGTGCATCAAACTTGGGGAAAGACATTAGGATATGGTTTGCATGCTCAGAATCACATTATACCATGTTTTTCTCCAAGTATGATGCACATCAGTCAAAAAACACGCTCCAGGTTGTCTTTTTGGAATGGGCAAGTATACAATGGGCATGATACTTTGCACATGCATCAGTCTCATCTAACATGAGATATGTGTAAAGTATCATTTCTATTGGATATGGTTTGCATGATCGGGTATACATTTATCATGTTTTTCACCAAGTATAATGCACCACCATTCAAAAACATGCTTTGGGATGACTTATTCAAACATGCACGTATTCAATGGGCACAATACTTTATGATTACATAAACTATATTGAGACATGCACAAACTATAATGCCCATCGGACATGGTTTTCATGATTGGGGATGCATTTTACCTGGGCACGATAATTTTCACACACCTCAAGATAGATGGTATTGATGTATGAATTTTTTTTCTCCATGAAATATGTGCATGCTCAAATAAGTCACCCCGTAGTGTGTTTTTGGGCGATTGTGCATCATTGGTGGAAAACATGGTATAATGCAATATCAACCATGCAAACCATATTCGATGGGCATGGTACTTTGCATGCACATCAAGGACATGTGAGATTGATGCATTAACATAGTGTCATTCCCATCAGATATGTGCTCTAAAAAAGTCACCCTGAAGTGTATTTTTGACAGTCGTGCATCATACTTGGTGAAAAATATGGTATAATGCATCCCCAATCATGAAAACCATATCTAATGGGAAAAATAGTTTTCATGCACCTAAAGATAGGTAGTATTGACATGTGTACAAAGTATCATATCCACTAGATATGTGTGCATTCGAATAAGGCATCCCAAAGCATGTTTTTTACGCTTGTGCATGATACTTGGTGAAAAACATGGTGTAATGTGTCCCCAACCATGCAAACCATATCCTATGGACATGATAATTTGCATGAAACTCAAGATAGGTGGGATTAATGTGTGTGAAAAGTAACATGCCAATGGAATACATGCACATTCATTTCAATCATCAGGAAGCGTGTTTTTAAACCGCTGTGCATGATACTTAGTGAAAAACATGCGTCCCTAACCATGCAAACCATATCCGATGGGAACGATACATTGTGTATGCCTCAAGATGTCTAGGATTTAGCATGTGTGCAAAGTATCATGCCCCATCGGCAGACATTTGCACGCATTTCAATAAGACCACCCGAAGCATGTTTTTTGACCGTTGTGCATGACACTTGGTGAAAAACATGGTATAATGCATCTTGGACCATGCAAACCATATTTGATGGGTATAATACTTTGCACACACCTCAATATTTTATGTGAGTGCAAATTATCATGCCCATAGGATATGTGCACTTTGGAATCAGTCACCCCAGAGCGAGTTTTTTGACTAGTATGCATCATACTTGGTGAAAAACATGTATAATTTGACTGTTATGCATCATACTTGGTGAAAAACATGTATACTTTGTCCTTGACCATGAAAATCATATCCAATGGGAAAAATAATTTTCACATGGATATCTAGGATTGACATACGTTTAAAGTATCATGGCCATCAGATATATGCATGCTCGAATAAGATGATGGTTGTGCATCATACTTGGTAAAAAACATGGTATAATGCATCCCTTATCATGCAAACCATACCAAATGGGCACAAAAATTTGCATGCAAGTTTTGACCTTAGCTTTGTGAGCACCCAATCAGTTTGTTAAGAACGAGTGAGCCCCCAACCTAGAGGATAGCCAAGATGTCAAATCAATTGAGAAGTTGAAACAAGCTCCCTAGGCCACAAAAGACTATGCCAGTCTTTAGCATGCAATGGCAATAATTTTGATTTTTGAAAATTGATTCAAAGACCAGCAGCCAAACCATATGTAGAAAGAGCCTGCATAATTATGGAGAGATCGCTCCGAGTATTTTTTGCGGTAAACAAAGAATCATCAGCATATGCTTGAGCGATCATGCTACAGCTGCCAAGAATTTCCAATCCGTGCAACATGCCAGTGTCCAAGAGGTGGTCCATATATTGAAGCATTGGATGAGTGGCTATGGCAAAAAGTAAAGCACTGAGGAGACATCCTTGCCGATGTTTTGTGGCCATTGTGCATCAAACTTGTTTGCAAAACATGGTATAATGAAATTTTAACCATGTAAACCATACCTGATGGAATGATACTTTGTGCGTGCCTCTAAATAGATGGGATTGATGCACATGTAAAGTATCGTATCATCAAATATGCGCATGTTTGAATAAGACACCTTGGAGCGTGCTTTTTGATGGTTGTGCATCATACTTGGTAAAAAAACATGGTTTAATGCATCCTCAATCATGCAAACTATATCTAATGGACACGACAATTTATACACATCTCAAGATAGGTGGTATTTACATGTGTGCAAAGTATTATTCTGATAAAATACTTGCGCAATTGAATAAGACACGCTGATGGATGTTTTTTGACAGTTGTGCATCATACTTGGTGAAAAACATGGTATAATGAAATTTCGACCATGCAAACCATAACCTATGGGTATGATAATTTCAGCATACCTAAATATAGGTGATACTAATGTGTTGCAAAGTATCATGCCCATCAGATACATGCACGTTCTAATAAGACATTGCAGACCGTGTTTTTTTATGGTTGTGCATCAAACTTGGTGAAAAACATAGGATAATGCATTCCCGATCATGCAAACTATATCCTATGGGCACAAAACTTTGAACAGACCCAAAAATATATAGTATTGATGCACATGCAGTGTGGCATTCCCAGTGAATACTTGTGCATTCAAATGAGACATCCCAAGGCATGTTTTTTGATAGTTGTGCATCATGCTTTGGTGAAAAACATGGTATAATGTGATTTTGACCATGCAAACCATATCCGATGGGCACGATACTTTAAAAACACTTCAAGATAGGTGAAAGTGATGTGCATGAAAAGTATCCATTGGATATGTACATGTTTGAATGAGACACCTTGGAGCATGTTTTTTAATGGTTATGCATCATACTTAGTCAAATGGAATGGTGTAATGCATCCTCGACCATGCAAACCATATCCAATGGCCATGATATCTTGTGTATGACTCACATTAGGTGGGATTTATGTGTGTTAAAAGTATCATGTCCATAAAATACTTGCACATTCGAATAATACACCCTAGAGCATGTTTTTTTATAGTTATACATCATACTTATATTTATCTGTGTGCAAATTATTGTGTCAATAGGATAATCACCAGTTTGATTAAGACACCTCAGAGACTGTTTTCGACTGTTGTGCCCTATGGTTAAAAGCAGGTGTAATACTTGGTTAAAAACAGGTGTAATGTGTTTCCAACCATGCAAACAGGTGCACCATACTTGGTTAAAACCCTACAGCTTACACATAAGCACACTCAAAACAAAACATTCAACACGCATTTGACACGTAAGAAATGATTTCATATAATAATTTAATTATAAATTAAAAACAACCAATACAAAATGCAAGCTGTATATTCCATCACTTGAAAAAAAGTACATAAAACTTCTCTGCATTACAATTCCAAAATCCATCGGATAATCGGGAAAAAAACAAGCCATGTAGGCAATATCATTTCTCAAAAGACACAAGGCCACATAGGCAATATCTTTTCACAAAAAACAGGCCACGTAGGCAATATCCATAGGAAAAGAGAACAAGGCCACATAGGCAATATCCATGCTACTTCCTCAAAAGAGAACCAGCATCAACATTTATATTGAAAACACAATCTTTGAAAGAACCACCGGAAACCAAATTGCCTCCACCAGATTTTCCACAAACCACCTGATATAGCTGCTCCATCCACGAGACATCACTCACCTTCAACAATAGCTCATCCTCAAAATCATTCGACACATTCAAAGATGGAGAACTACCACCGACAATAGAGAAATCTCCATGTGCACCAGCAAAGGAACGACCAGCAAAGGCATCATGAACCTCATGAGCAACAGGAAGACCAATGCATCTGTGAAGAGAGCGGGAGAGAAGGAAGGAGTCTCACTTGCAGCTTTCTCACATACACAATGGGGGAATACACACAAAGGTGGAGGCTAAAAACAGTTTTCCTCTTCTTAGTTGTGAAAGCCAAAAGAACTCTCTAAGTACAAAAGGAATAGGTGAACCCTATATGTGGGTCTCAAACCAAACTTAGCTAACTAAGGTGGCATACTAACTGAGCCACTAACTAAAGTGCATAAGGATAGCTATCATCTAGCTATTATTCATGGGCGGTGTACCAACCGCATCTACAGCTAACAAATCGGTGACATAAATGCACAACGGTCACCCTAGCATATCATGAGTGGAGCTCGATATCTCAACACTCCCCCCTCGAGCTCAATCCCAATTCCTACACACCAAGTAGGTCTCTAAACTTGCATAGCTTCTCTGCACCCAATGTCTTCGTGAATATGTCAACTACCTGATCCTCTGTGCTGACATAAACTAGATCAATAAAACCTACTAGAACCTTCTCTTGCACATAGTGATAATGCACCTCAATGTGCTTTGTTCTAGCATGATAGACTAGGTTATTTGCCTAGTATATACTGCTCATGTTGTCACAATAAATGACAACTGGCCCATCTGTAGACTGATGCATATCATAAAGTAGCTTATGCAACCAAGCTACCTCACATGTAGCCATTGCTACACCCCTATACTCAGCCTCTATGCTCGACAAGGCAATTGTAGTCTATTTCTTGCTGCTCCAAGTGATTATAGCACTCCCAAAAGAGAACACATATCCACTGGTAGATCATCTATTAGAAATACTACCAGCCCAATCAGCATCAGTGTATCCATGCAACTGTATTTGAACCCCAGTCTCATAAAATAGTCCATACTATAATGTGGACTTCACATACCTCAGTATGCGTCTAGCCGCATCCAAATGCGGTTTCCTTGGAGCCTACATAAACTGACTTACCAAACCAACAGCATAGCTCAAATCTGGCCTAGTAATAGTCATATAAATCAAACTTCCTACTATGCATATATACATAGTAGGGTCTTCTAGAAGCTCACCTGCATCTGCACTCAGCTTCACATTCTGCTCCAAAGGAATTGAAATAGGCTTATAGCCTGTCATCCCATATTTGGACAGCATGTCCAATCCATACTGCCTCTGCAAGAGCCATATCCCACTTGTGAATCTAATCACCTCAATGCCCAAGAAGTAACACAACTCTCCCAAATCCTTCATCTCAAACTTCTGCTTCAATAACATTTTCACATGAAGGATATCTTCATCACTATCACCTGTGATGATCAAATCATCAACATAAATGACAAGCAGCATAATGCCTTTCTCTGTTTTTCTCACATAAAGTGAGAAATTTGCCTTGGAAATCTAAAAGCCAATAGTGACAAGATACTATCGTATCTTGTCAAACCATCCTCTGGGTGCTTGCTTCAAGCCATACAAGGCTTTCTTCAACCTGCAAACAAACTCAAGATGAATAGCATGAACATAACCTAGTGGCTGCTCCATGTAGACCTCTTTGTGTGTGTGTGTGTGTGTGTGTGTGTGTGTGTGTGTGTGTGTGTGAGGGATCTTATCCATCGGATTTTGCACTATCTTTGGCTCCGCTTTCCTTCGGTGGTTTTTGGCCGCTTCTATTAGATCTTTGGTTGCACCCCTCCCCGACTTCGCTCGTTTGCCTTGTTCCTCGCGTGGGTCCGTTTCTGGTCATTATGGAGCATTTGGTTGCAGAGAACTCATCTATCATTTGGCTCTAGTTCCTTTGATCCATTTTATTTCTTTCGAGGATCCCTTCATCAGTCACTCTATGATTGTATTCAACAGGGAGATCTGGATACTTTGGTCTTGGATGTTTTTTTCCACTGCTTTTGACTTTCAAAGGTTGACTCCATCATGGAGTTCACCTTATGTATTACATAATCTTTGATAATTTAAGTTGTGGTTTTACCCAAAAAAAAAAATGTGTGTGTGTGTGTGTGTGTGTGTGAGAGAGAGAGAGAGAGAGAGAGAGAGAGAGAGAGATGGAGGATTTCAAGGGACTAAAATAGCAAGTGGAACTTGGACCAATCATAAAAAGACAAAGAAACCTAAAAATTATGAATTTTTCCTTTGCCATCAAAATGATCACTCTACTAAAGCCTACTCTCACTGGGCAGGCCAATAACATGCTGGGGGGAAAAAAAGTTCGAGCTTGAACAAAACTTTTGTATTGTCTCATAGAGATGGCGAGAAAGATGGGCAAGGTGCACTCCTTTCATATGCTAGGTTTTGGCAGCATCTAGCTTGACGATAGCAGCAGCGAGTTGCTCAGATTCTACGCAACCAGTGTGGTTGGAGATGCATTCAAGGCATTGAAAGTGGGAGAGGAAGTAGAATACTCTTTGGAATAAGGGAGACACTATCAAGCCTACAACATCACGGGACTTCATGGTGCTTATCTCTCAATTGGAAGCCTTGTAGAGGTCTCTTCCACTATCTCAAAATTGCTAGGTGGTAACGATATCAAGCAGCCAATTATCAAGACTAAGTGCCTTAGGAAGTTAATTGGAGTTCTGATCTGCAACTTGGACCCTACATTGTGACTCATATGAGGAAGACTTTCCAGATTATGAAGATAGCGACATGCCTCTCACCATTTCCAATGCATGAAGTGTGGCTTCTGAAGTTTGCTGAGGCATGGTTGGGGGATGAACTACTTTCTTACAAGGGGGAAGACATTCCTCTTGTAGATCAGGTGAAAGAATCATATTTAAAAGCTCAAGTTGCATTCTTTACTTTCTCTTTTACATAGCGAGAGCACAAAGATCTGGGAGTTGAAGATGTTGTGCCTTTCCTAACGATGCTAGAAGAAAAACATGTGAAAGGGGAAGGTTGTTATGGCTTTATAACAAGGGTGATAGAAGGTAAGTGATAAGATTAAAAACACCTGGGCAAATTTTTAAGCCATCTGCAAGTTGATATCTATATCATTGTAAAGACAAACAATAATAATTCCATATCCTATGTTGATAAAAAAACAATTAAAGCAAAGCCTCGACCAACATGGTGATAATAGGCATGTGTTACACTCCTTTGCTCCTATCGACAATTAAAAACAAAGCCTCCAAGAACATGTTGATAACAAGCATGTGTTAAGCTCCATTGCAGCTACCAAATACCACCAGTCCAGACAGGTATGCATTTAATCATTGCAGCACGGACTAAAGATTTGACTATGTCCATCCATCCAGGCTTCTTCAATTTCCAAAAATTTGAATTTTGCCACATGTGATTGTGTCTCCAAGTCTTTCATCCCTAAGGCACCCTTAGATATACGATCAATGACAAAAACAAAGGGTATACATGCAAAAGATCTCTCCTCGACTAGTTTCCTCCCCGCAAAAAAAGAGCTGAAGGTTCTTTAGACCATAGCAAAAGTGCCAATAAGAAGCAGAGCCCATATGTCATGAAAATCTCTAAAATCCTAACTTTGTCTTCAAAAGTACATAGCACATGTGTCCATTCTTCCGTTTTGTAAAGAGCAAATCTAAAGCCCATGGTCTGAATTACTTCCATGTAGAAAATTAGAACAACAAATAGCTCCAACTCCTTGATAATCAATATGGTTCCAACTCCTATCCATGCCAACCATCAAAGTTATGACTAGTTACTAGTGATTTATGCATGAACAATTTGTCATAGCTAACTAAAATAAAAAATAAATTCAAAGTTTGAACATTCTTGCCTTATGATCCTAAGCATAAAAAATGCAAACACCATATAATGTGGAGAGTACAATGTCCTCAACCTTGCTCTCTCATGACATGTAATCTAGCGAGCAAATAATAGGGTGAATAGCTATGCCAAACAGCATTGCATTGAGGCAACCTTGCCTAATAGATGTAGCCATTACAAATGGGCAATTTAGGTATCCATTTATAATTACTTGTTATAATGCTTCATATCCGCAGTATCCAATTAACCCTAGTCCATTTGGAACCAAAACCACGTTCTCTCAAAACATCTGTAACAAACTCCAAGGCAAGTTTTCAAAGGCTTTTGCCAAACTATTTGTAGGAATGGCATATTATCCACTTTGACTTTTGCATGCTCATCTGTAAACCCTCAAATAGGGCTGTAATGGATTAAGTCATAATTTGAGATTGGGATCTTGAATCCGCATGGCACTTGAATGAGAATTAATCAACTCAGTGAGAGGGAGAGGGTTCACATTGCACATTTTAAAATAAAAAAATAGGGCTCTTTAAAGAAAAGTTCTAAAGAATCAAGTGCAAATTATCTTATATTCTTTTTTTTAATTAAGAAACCCAACCTTTTCTATATGAAGACATCCAAATCCTAAAGCTTAGTCATCAATGTCATCGTCACTTTCTTGGTTGTTCTCCTTTTGTGCCTTCAAAGGTGAAGGTGGCTTCGCTACAAGACAATGCAAGGCATGACCCTTTCTAATATTCTCCATCCACTCCTTGATGAGTCCGTGAACCTCAGCTACTCAGGGATGCTCATTGGCATTGTATGCAAGCATCTTTTTGACGATGCTACCCAGCACTTGCAAATTCTAGGTGCAATTACCAATCACTAGAAAGACCCTTGTCACAATTACGTCATGACACAATATGAAAAGGAGGTACCCAAGTATTAGGTCCACCGCTATGCCCACTCTTTAGCAATGCTTTCCACTTTTTTTTCAATTTGCTATTGAATAGACAAAGGAGATCTAAGAAGATAATACCAAGAGCAAAGATATCTCCCTTCTATCATTCCTCCTTACCTTTAACTTGTTGTGGTGAAAAGAAGTGCATTGCTTCAACATTAGTCACATCCTTGGAATTAGAATTGAACCTTTGTGTGAGGCCAAAGTCAATAATAAATGGATCCAAATACCCATTGACATCCTTCTTCAAACCGATATTGTTTGGCTTTAGGTCCAAATGTTTAACTTTGTTACCATGCAGAGGCGCAAGTCCTGCAACAATGCAATTCATCATCTGGAACACTACATTAGGTTTTTTTAAATCCAAAACATTTGCCCACCAAACCTTTGGATGGCTTAAAGATTAAATGGTGATGTAAGGTAAATGATGGTGAGAAAGAGCATAATATGCTAAGATATCTTCCTTTAGCACCTCACCTTCCAAGGCTGAGGGTGCTTTATAGGCAACATGGTGTTTTAAATCTTATCATTGATCCATGGGTAAATTTTAAGCCATCTGTAGGTTTGGTGGGCAGATGTTTTGGATCAAAACAAACCTAGTTTAGTGTTTCAGATGATGAACTCCATTGTTATAGGACTTGCATCTCTGCATGGTAACAAAGCTCAACATGTGGACCGAAAGCCAAAAAATATCGGTTTGAAGAAGGATATCAATGGGTATTTGGATCCATTTATTATTCACTTTAGCCTCACACAAAGGTTCAATTCTTATTCCAAGGATGTGACTAATCTTGAAGCAATGCACTTCTTTTCACCACAGCAAGCTGAAGGTAAGGAGGAATGATACAAGGGAGATATCTTTGCTCTTGGTATTATCTTCTTAGATCTCCTTTGTCCATTCAATAGCGAGTTGAAAAAAAAGTGGAAAGCATTGCCAAAGAGTGGGCATAGCGGTGGACCTAATACTTGGGTACCTCCTTTTCATATTGTGTCATGACCTAATTGGGACAAGGTTCTTTTTACTGATTGGCAATTGCACTCGAAATTTGCAAGTGCTAGGTAGCATTGTCAAAAAGATGCTTGCATACGATGCCAATGAGCATCCCTTAGCAACTAAGGTTCACAGACTCATCAAGGAGTGGATGGAGAATATTGGAAAGGGTCATACCTTGCATTGTCTTGTAGCAAAGCCACCTTCACCTTTGAAGGCAAAAAAGGAGAACAACCAACAAAGTGACGATGATGTTGATGACCAAGCTTCAACGAATTTGGATGTCTTCATATAGAAAAGGTTGGGTTTCTTAATGGAAAAAAAGAATATAAGACGATTTGGACTTGATTCTTTAGAACTTTTCTTTAAAAAGCCCTATTTGTTTATTTTAAAATGTGCAATGCAAAACCCTCTCCCTCTCACTGAGTTGATTAATTCTCATTCAAGTGCCATGCGAATTCAAGATCCCAATCTCAAATTATGACTTAATCCATTGCAGCCCTATTTGGGGGTTTACAGATGAGCATGCAAAAGTCAAAGGAGACAATATGCTATTCCTACAAATAGTTTAGCAAAAGCCTTTGAAAACTTGCCTTGGAGTTTTGTTATAGATGTTTTGAGAGAACTTGGTTTTGGCTCCAAATGGACTAGGGTTAATTGGCTATAGGAAATATGAAGCACTGTAACAAGTAATTATAAATGGACACCTAAACTGCCCATTTGGAAATATATCTATTGCTGCATATATCCCATGCCGGTGAAGACGGGGGGGAAATTTCTATGCTCCTTAGGAAAATAGCCCCAACTTAAAAAACATGCTTAAAATGGGAGTTATTTCCCTTCAATCTTTGTGCCAGCAAGAATGATTTGGGTACCATTGGCACCTTCAATTCAGGTGGTAGAGGAGCTGGAGCTTTGCTTCAAGAGACTTTGTAATTTGGGTTCACAGAATCAAACATCAACTTTGGGGGAGAGCATGTGTAGGTTAACCACATACTTGCTCCTAGCATAGCTCGTCATTGCTAGGAGGGGGGGAAATATTTTGTTTTCCTAAAAATAAAGGCCCACCAAATGGGGGCTTTAGAAAATTAGCACACAACTCATCATGTCTACCCATCTAAGTCTATCTCTAAAATGTTACTTTTTAAAAACTTACTAACGTTGTTGTTGGTCCTATAGCTACTTAAAATCCCTTTGAAGCTATGTTTTGTTGCTCTCCTTGACTCTTTTTCTCTCACTCCTTTCTTACTTCTATGTTTTCCATTAAATCCTTGTGTCTTTCTACTTGTGGTCCTAGTTGTGATGTTGTCCAGCACCATCAAATACAAATTTGGGCTTGCTTAAATGGATTTTTTACCCTTCTCTACCTTTAGTATTTGAATTTGTTATGTACTACTTTAATTTAACTTTGCTCCTTTTGAAGCCTTTGTAGCTTTGGCCCCCAACGTCCTTAGTAGTGTATTGCCAAGTCTCTCACTTGGACTTTCTCTACCAATAATGTAGAACGGAGTTGCAATTTTGTCCAATAAGTGCAAGTGAAAGTACCCTACCCTTAATCTCCCTTGAATGTATATGGCTTGAAGAGGGCATCACATCCCTTGTGCAATGTATCCAAAATCATGTTATTGTTTGTGTAATCAAGTCAAAAGACTTGCACAACATCCATCTCTAATAAGATTTCCATGGATATCTTGATTTGTTAACCTCTTGTAGTATATCTCCCATGGAAGATTGCAAATTTTTTTAATGTGCATACTCTCAAGCCACCTATTTGTAGTTGGCATCCACTACCATTGCTAACATGTGATCACTATTGTTGAAATTCTTTAATGGGAGAAGTGATGATGGAGAGGAATGTTTTGAGATAATAGGAGGAGTTGAAAGGTGAGGTCATGTTAAGGGAAGAAGGTATTTGAACCCTTGTTACCTACAAGTTGCCTTGACCTATCTCACCTATGACACCTAGTCTGGCTTACCAATGCCAAAAAATAGTCAACAATGTGTGACTTTACATGGGTTGCACCTGTGTGTGCAAATGTGCAACAAACCTGAATTTGAGGAAGATCACTTTGCCAAGTGTCACAAACCCTTGTTGTGAAGAAGTGCCAAATTTCTAAAGGTACTAAACTAGTATCAGATGTGTGAATGTGTACACCGATGATAGATCCAAAGGGACTATCATCGGTGGGAACTAATAGGGTGATATGGCAATGGCTTACTTGGCTTGGCGGAGTTGAATCCAAAGGAACTAATAGGGTGACATGGAAATGGCTTACTTGGCTTGGTGGAGTTGAATCTCCTCTATGGCTATGCTAGTCTACAACTATACTACACATCAAAGCAAAAAATGCAACAAAATGAATTTTAGTTCGTTCATTTTTATGTGCTAGGTGCGCTACAATGGATTGATAGGTGGTTTTGATGAAGAGGATTGGATGATTCTAACCTGTGGAAATTTAAAAAAGCATATTTGAGGTTCTCAATGCATAGAGCATGCACGATATGGTGATCATTTTTGCTTTTTGGATCACCTCCAAATTTCACCTAGATCAAAAGTTATGTCTCTCGAAAGAATGGCCAAACTTTGATCCCAAGAGGGTGATCAAAATGATGAGGTGGCATGCAAGGTGATGTGGCACTGTGAGTCACATGCTACTTACAAAATTGTGTATGTGTGGCACTCAATGCTTAGGTGGCACGAATTGCATGGCATGTTGATTGGGCACTACCACATCATGATGACATGGTAGGCCTATGTGGCTTGATAAGTTGAGTTGGCATGCTGGTTGGACCACTGATGATGCGATCAGGATGATGTGGTAGTGCCATGTCATGCTAACATGGACAATGATGTGGCAGAACAGATGGTTAGGATGATGTGGCACTAGGGATGCTAATGTGGCATGCCCACCTAGTAGGTGATGTGGCACTGGGGACAACTATGATGATGTGGCAAAACACTAACCAAGCCTTTGTGTGGTGAGGCTTGATAAGCTTATCCTCACCCTATCTACTATGTGGTGCATAATGGTACACCAAAATCTACAAATATTTTGACAAAATCTCTATGAGATTCCATTGATGGATTTGTTGTGTCAGGCTGTCTACTGTGTGCATGCCAATTGTGGAGATCGTGGGCATCATGTTGTTGGAGTCTATTGTTCGAGCTAGTTGCTGCTGTTAGTTGCATCATTGGTGGAGGCATCTTGTGCTTGGCATTTGGTTGCATAGGTGTGGAGGTTGTACTTGGAGGATTGCATTAATTGATAGGCTATTTGACTCCTTGGGACGTCCATTGCTATGGGTTGAGCTAGGTCTATTAGTTTGCCATGGCTAATGATGTTGAAGGAGAGCTTGCAAGAGCTGCATTGTGTGTAGTTGTTAGACAAAGAAGAGAGGGTGATTATGGCAGTTTGACGTTGCTCATTGCCATTTGCTGCTTGCATAGTTTTATGTGAGGTCAATTGTGATCGTTGCGAGTTGAGGCTTTTGGCATCGTGAAGAACAACTATGCTGTTTCATTGGAGTCATGGATCATGCGATCCAATGCTAGGGCTGGAGGAGTCTAGGAGATACTAGAGCTTCTATTTGTAGGAGGTCATTGTAGCATATCATTGTAGCTACCTGTACAGGAGTTGTGCTAGTTTGCTGAGTGTGGTGCTATAGCCATTTGTAGGTGAGCATTGGAGGCTGCTCTGTGTACATTTATTTTGGCCGTCGAAGGTCAATGAAGCCTTATTGAGAGTCTTTGGGTGCTAGTTGGCTCTATTGATGGAGTCACATCTATTGATGCAACCCTTCGTGGTTCTTGAAGCTCGCACATTGTGTTACTATCTAGTTGCCTTGAATTATAAGGCTGCCCATTTTTGTTTACTTGCCCTCTGGAGTCACAACTACCGTAGGGGTCATGGTAGCTTCAAGACTCTTAGCTAACTACTTGTTGATAGCTCATAGAGGTCACTTTGAGATGGCTGTGAGGCTTGAACTATTGCTAACTAGCTAGGTCTCTCCCTAACTTTGTAGATAGGATTGTAGACTTTGAAGTAGATAGATTTCTTAGATTTCTCTCCCTAGCTCATAGAAGTCGCTTTGTAGATAGGATTATAGACTTTGAAGTAGATAGATTTCTTAGATTTCTCTCCCTAGCTCATAAATGTCGCTTTGAGATGGCTATGAAGCTTGAACTAGTGCTCCCTAGCTAGGTCTCTCCTTAGCTTTGTAGATAGGATTGTAGACTTTGAAGTAGAAATAGATTTTTTAGATTTCTCTAAAGAAAGTAGCGCATGGCTCTCTAAGAGTAGAGTTTGTTGTGAGAGCTCTACTGAAATACAAAGGAATCCCTACATGTCTCTCTCTAAATGACAGAAATGAAATCTCTCAATGAACTATGAATCATTCAAAGAATGAACAACACTTAGAAGAGGATATTTGAAGCTCCATGTAGCAGAGTGGAGAGCTTCTTGTATCGAAATGAAGAGGAAGATTGGCTCTATAAGAAGAGCTAAAGAGAGAATGGAAATGCCTCAAAGGGAGGGCTTGTGCCTTGATGGAACAAGGGCTTGATGCCTTAATAAGGGCAAGGGCTTGCTCGCTCAAACAGAAAACTCTCTCGAAGGATGAACCTCACTCTCGGAGATGGAGGATGCCTTGCAGAAAGAGGGCTTGACACTCATGGAGGGAGTGGGAGCACCATCGGCTTTGATACCATGATAGAGTCGGAAGTGAGAGAGAGAGAGAGAGAGAGAGAGGAGTGCAAACACTATATAGATACATGTACACTATGTTATATTGAACATAAACATGAATATATACATGAGTACCCCTTAGGGCTAAAATTCAAGCTTTTCCCTATTGCTCTATAAGTACGGTGCAATTCACACTGTCCTTAACAAGCCCATCTACAAAGCTCCTACATCGTAATGAACAACCCCCCCAAGTGCAGCCACAAGCGGTCAACCCTATTACACTTGAACTAATATAATGATTTTGTCGGCTCTTCTACATCGTCCAAGAAAATGGCAACGACCCAGCCACGATTGATTGTTTCCCATACAGCAAGCTTCTACAATAAATTAAAGCATGCAGCATCTGCACTACACACTACAACATAGCACTGATGATGAACAATGCTCTACAACAACAAACACAAAAACTGTGCCATAGCAACTCGACACTCAACTTCAACAACACAAAGCATAGCACCTATGACATAGCAAGCTACAGCAAAGCTCATGGCAAGCATTACAAAAGCACCAAGCACCTACACCGATGGACCAGCAACAACAAGCACATACAACAAAAGGAGGAACGAAGCTCCAACACTTGACATGATAGGGATGAGCTAAACGACCTAGGTGTGTCTGCGGAGCACTGTGCTAAGGTGGCACCTATGTGCACATGTAGAGAGAAATTGTGCCTAGGAGGTGTCACATGGCAGTGTTGACATGGCAAAGTGACATGTCAATGATGATGTGCATGCTTATGTGGTAGCAGCTGATGTGGACTAATGACATGGAAAATTTGGGTCTGACTAATGACCTGGTAGACAAGGTAAGTTTTCCACATGTCAAAATGGTGACCAGACCTAGTTGGGGTTACTAATCTGCCACTTGTCACAAGGGCAAGGTGATAAGATTCCTTTAAATTTTAGGAGATTGCGTCCAAGATTTTGATTTCGTCAAGCTAGATGAAGATTTCATCTGCTCCTCTGTTTTCATCAACGTGGTTGGAGTGACTATTTGGAGATCTTTGTTTTGTCGTTGAAGCTCGTGAGCAGTTTGCCTAGCCCCTCCACCTAGATCAAGTCGTATCCCTTGATCCAAGAAGAATGTGAGGGTGCTCCCAAAAAAAAAACACTCAATTTTGCATGCTCTACATGGTCATCACATCACACAAAGGTTTTGACACTTGTATTACACACTTTTTAGCCTCAGCATTAAATACACTTCTTGCACACATTCAAGCCTCTTTCATCAATGCATCTGACCCCGCACCTAAAAGGAACATAAGAAAAAGAGTATATTTGCAATGCTCACCATTGCTGCACCACAAGTAGAAGGGTCCACACATGAACCAACAATGTCTACACCTGAAGTAGATCATGTCATTGCCATAGCACAGGTATATATATATATATATATATATACATATATATGCAATAACAAGATGCTCAAAGAGTCATGCAACGTAGCATACAATGCAGCCTAGCAAAGGAGCTATAGTTGTAGTGGCACAACAGAGGTGCCATAACTGAGAAAATAAAGAAGAGAAAGGTGAATCAAAGGGACAAGGAGTCTTCACAAGGCAGTTGACCCCGTGTAGGTGGAAAGGTGCTAAAGGAGGTCATAGTGGCAACCCAGGTGGATCCACAATGAAAACGTAAGTGAAGGATTAAAAAGAGCGTTAGCACCAGTAACTCACTTATGAAAAAGCCATCTACTTTGCAAGCAAAGTTATGAAGATGGTCGCACAACTGTGCACTATGGACTCATGTCCATGAAGCAAGGTCTAGCTCTTCACTCAGCGGGGCAAGGTCCAGGTCTTCACATTGCTAGTAGGGGGAGCCATGCCAACAAATTGTCGTACCTTGTCAAAAGTGAGCGAAGGTTGTTTGAGAAGAAGGCAATGCACTAGAATGATACATGAAGGTATTGTAAGTGCAAGAAGAAGGTAATAAACAAACCCGCACCATCTCAACAACGATACAACACACTTCTCAGTCTTCTTGGAGTAAATGAAGATTAGCAAAGGCCATTGACTAGGGAAATTGAATGGCGAAAAGAAGAAGAATAGAGAGAGCCAGAGATGTGAGGCAAAGCCATCGAGGATAGAAGAGAGTTGATCAAACAAAGTATAAGTCCAAGTTTGAGCACAGGTCATCAAACCTATAGGAGTTGAGTGAAGCTTTACAAGAGGCAGCTAGTAGGTAGCTCAAGAGTGGCGAGTGGCACAAGAGCAAACTTGAGGCTGCTAGAGAAGCGAGGAGAGCGAGGTGAAGAAGTCACAAGAAGAGGAGATGAAATGCTAAATAGAAGGAGCCAAAAACAAGAAAAATGTCAACTACGACATGCATGGCGATGGGCACATAAGGAGTAGAGTAAAAGGCACTTGTAGAGATAATGGTCATAGAGCATGGGAGAGGGGGGTTATCAAAGTTATTTAATTGCAAGGTAAAAGAGGGGGTGTAAGGGATTTAATAAACCAAGTCAATGGAAAATCTAATGGTTAAAAATAACAAGGAATAGTGTCCATATGCCTAGAAGAGAAATTTAACAATAAAGGGGATTTCCTTTTCCAGCAAAGGCGCCTAGATGTGGGAGTGTGGTAAGGAATGCAATGATTTTGAGAAAGGCGACCAACAAAAGGGAACAAGGTCGTAACGTGCAAGGGAGTGGAAAATCAAGAGAATCGTGTGGATGTGGGAAAGTAGGAGTAAATTAGGGTAAGGGGATCACTACAAGCACATCTACAGCTCCTATGCAAGGGAAAATTAGAACAAGGAAAGAAATAAGGCCACTATTGTGAACTAATGTTTCAAGAAGTGGGCTTGCAGTTAAGCCAGGGGGCATGGGCAGTGTAGTAACTTTTTTAAAATATAAATATAGGGAAGAAAACTTCTTTAAAATAGGTCATTACTATTAATAACTTATTACTTACACAAAAATATCTACATGACAAAGGCTAGGTAATTAAAGTTAAAAAAAAATGATAAACTAAAATCAAATTAAAAGTAGAATAAACTTAATGAACTTGGTTAATAGAGTCTAATTACACCAATCCCATGGAGAGGGGGTATCCTTATCAAATCTTTAAAAAAGAAAAAACTAAATTGAAAAAACCATGCAAAGCTCAAGCAAATATAATCCTAAAGAGGTGGACATTTTTGTTAGAACAAGCTCAAAAATCAATTAGGGGTTGGTTCTATAACAAAGGAGGTAGGTGCAAAAGGGGATTTAAATGTACTAAACGGTGATCGTCATACAAAGGTTGGGGGTTTGTGGGTTTAAGTTTAGGATGGGTTAAGAAATTAATTAATAATTACACTTTTAAAAGGGGCTAAGAAATTAAATAGTAGGGGGACTATTTTATTGAAATTATAGGCGATAAAAAGGGGGAGGGGGGGGGGGGGAAAGCAAGTAAATGGGACAATGAAAGTCTATGAGTATGTGTGCATGTGTGTGTGAGAGAGAGAGAGAGTGAGCTACAATATTTAAGCAAAATTAATGTGTTTGTGTGTGAGGGCAGGGGCATGAGGACTAATAATTTAGGGGTACAAACTCTACCATAGAAAGGGAGTTTGTGTGTGTGTGTGTGTGTGTGTGTGTGTGCAATTTCAAGACAAAAATTATCCATCTTAGACTTATCAATCAAGACAATTTGTGATAAGATAATCTCTACAAAGAAAGTTTATGAAAAAATCATGTAATTTTGCTCAATTATAAATACCGAATGATATTGAAGGAGCTCCACTCACCTGCATCCATCCACAACAAGGACAAGTTAGAACAAGAACCCTTATTTGAGGGACTACAAGCTTCAATGCATAGCTTCACTTGTTATCGATGTCACAATATCATAGGTTATTCTAATATAGCAAAATTGAATCAACCTTGGATGGTGGTGCACCATGTGGCACCTTAATATTTGAGTCACAGGCATCCAAATGCTCCATGTGTATGGCATGAGCTTTTCACACTTTCTGAAACATATTTTTACAAATTACCCCAAGAAGGGGGTTGGAAGAAATTCGTCTTGACTGATATGGAGAAATTTTTATCTCCATTGAAGCTATAAACAAGATTCTTATAAAGACCAAGGATTTAGTCATATAGATTACCATTTAATGAAATCTAGTAATGTACATCCAGTGGTATCAACTGATGTCTATAGGAATATTGTAAGAAAACAATACGTCTGTGCTCAACAGATAATAGGATCTCATATGCAAGAGAGAAAATAGATAGTATAGAGAATCAAAAATTTGATCACTATAGAACTGATATAATAGATGGCGCTGCCTCCCAACCATGCGCTCTTGTGAGAGAAGCTTCGATGGCATGCTGGAAATAATAGAGGATGGAGGCTGGATGCTAAGGAATCAGGGTTGCTATAGCCAGTGATGATAATAGGTTTCATGGGCTTGCTCTTATATAGCCACCACTCATAGTTGGTTAGACCCAATTGGGTGACCGACCCAATCCACCCAAAACGGCTGACTGGGGGTTCCTAAAATCGGCCACCGACCACACAATAGAACCGATGCGCAAAATAGAGCAACTAACCTACGGTGTCCATTTGGCCTAGAGCCATCCGGGATCATATGGGGCTCCAAACGAGCCCCGCAACTCAAGAGTGGGCTACCTCGAGAAATGCTCCATCTACCCTCAGTGCGGTCAGTCATGGGATGCCTTCCCGCACTTGCATGTAGCCTAGTTGGTAGTGTGCCAACTCCGTCCAGCCATAAGGCCACACATGGCCCCCATCTAGTGTCCAAACCAAGACCTACCGAATAACTGAGCTACTCAAATGGCTTCTCCTCATATGGGGGGCTTACAAGTAGAGTTAGTTGGTTCCCGCATAGTTACACGAGAGTAGAGCATTGATATCTAACAAATATGACAATAATATGCCTAGTGAAAAAATCATCATACCTTTAGAATATGAGACAACAAGGCTAGGCCCTCAGAGGCCAGAAGTAAAGTATGACTTTCCTGAGTCTCCACCAACTCACGACTGGGATCCAAGTGAATCCCTGATTATTTTCCATTTTCGAAACAAGAAAATGTCATTTATGTATATACACACGAAAAAAATGGTATATGTTTAGGAACTATATTGGAATTATACTCTTTATTACCATGCTATTAGTGGTGTAAAGTACTGAGTGTTTCACCCTATCATTAGTGTAAAAAGTCATGCTATTTGAGATGGTAGTTACCTCTTACTGGCTTGAGTGCTCCAACTAAGGTTCAAAAATCCAATTATAGGAAGCATACTTATCATGTGAGCATCAATTTTGACCACCAGCTGGCCCTTATAAAGCTTCACCAGCATCCAAACAGTAATCATAATCGATGGTGGTCATTAGATTATTAGATCATGAGATCACATACAACCATAAAAGAGTTACATATAGATTTGAAAAGGTGGATGTAAAGTTTGGGTGGTTTCTCCACCTAGACCTCTTTGAGATCCTCTTTCAAAAAAATTAACGTCATGTCAGTCTAAAAGATGGACCATTGTGAATGGGCTAGTAATACACTCATAGTTTGGATTATCTCCATTCAAGCTATGGAGAAAATGTCTCATCATAGTTAAGACTCTTATATGTGCAAATTGCTTGGCCACTAGCCATGCCTTACTATCATGCATCTCGTTAGACCTGTACTTGACTTTGTGCATCCACTTGGTCCCTATGACCTTGTGCTTGGTTTTTCTTTAAACCAAATTGCCTAATTTCTCTCAATGGGTTAAATCTCAATTCCCATTGTGGATTCCCACCAATCCTAGTTGCAGATTTTCCTCAACCTCTATCCCCCTCAAAACTTGTCTTTTGGGATGTTAGCATGCATAGAGTCTTTTAGTCCTTTCTTACACCAAAGCCATCTTTGAATCTTCTTTGCCTACACTTCTCTTTTCTCGTAGATTTTTCTTTGCATCACCTAATCCTAGATCTCGTTCTAGTATTGGAACCAAATTTAGTCATTCACTAGAATATGATTTCAAGGATACTTTAATATCTAGGGCATTAGCATCCCACCCTATCAAATGCTGCATTACCTAAATCTGGTGCAATCGTCATGACTACAATGGTACTCTTAGTATTTGGTGGGTCTCAACTCTATTTTGCTTTGCCAAATTTCTTTGATAATAAGGTGAGTTCGGACCTTTTTCTTTCAAAGTGGATAGCTAGATGTATCAAGACTTTGGTCTTTCTAAAGTTGGGGATAGGCAAGCCAACTAGCCATCTAGAGATAAATATTTTGATTCAGTGAAACTTTGGTACTTACCTAAATATTGAGCTTCCTCAATTTGAGATAAACTTATTTGTTCAACATCAATGTACACTATGAGAGCTTTCAAAAAAAATTCTTTGATATAATATTGGAGAACACAATATGCTCGAGATCATGATTGAAAATGTGCATCCAATTATGTGCTCAACTAGTGCAAAACTCTTCAATGTGAGAATTTGAACTCAAAAGCATATATTTGATCCTACACTCAACCAATACCAAAACAAAAAATGATGCACACTATCAAATAATGCTAAACTTATTAACTAAATAGCACACCACCTAGCTCCTTTGTTACACACAACTATCAAGGATGTTCAATCCTTATAACCATATTAGAGTATATAACAACACTTTGATTGAAACTATGAAGAGATGGTGTAGATCTTGCATGCCTCTTCATAAGTCTTTAGTGGATCTTGTGTGGTCACTCAATTTGTAAGTGCCTAAGTCACTCCTAGTCTATGTATTAAGCTTTAATTAGCAATTTGACTATGCATCTTTGTTGGTATGGATCATGACTTCTTATATGCACCATGTCTCATCCTCTACTATCATCTCCCATCAACACAAAAGATACTACCAACAAGTGCTAAGTTGATCAACATCACTGACCGATAGTTGTGCTTTCTTTATGTAGTTAAGCTCCCTTTGTGGCTGCCATGTTCCAAACGGTGACGGTGTTAATCCATGACTAATGCCCAAAATCTCTCATCGCAATCACAAATAAATTTCTCCTAATTTGGAACCAGGATTCAACCCTTGAATCAATGCTATGATGCATCCACTAGATTGTGAGGAAGCTCATTTATCATCTCGGTCCAACCCAAGACTCTTGCTCTTAAAGAGCCCAATTCGGGAAATCTATAGGTCTACCTACCATCCAAATCCAATCCAAGATGCATGATTCTTCAAAACTTAATCCAAGAATCTTTCATACCCACATTCAATAAGAAGACTACATTATTTTGTCATTTGGCTTTCTGGAGAAGATTCATACTTTGGCTTTGGTGAGAAGACCAAATATTCATTATCTTATTTGGCTTATTGTTTGACAAGACCAAATCCCCTACCTTGTCCTCCTTAGGATCATATGTGGGGCAATGATCTCAAAACACACTGAGCATTCCCGATCAAGGCAATTGGTGTCATGGACACTATAGTAAGCTTATACATTGTCTACTATTTGGAAGGTGACAAATGCAATGACGTTTCGTAGCTCATACAAGGTAGTTTGTTGGAGGAACTGTAGGAACAAAGTGCACACAAGTTGTGAACACAAGTGAGCAAGAGTTCACACACAAGAAAGCTCCCAATAGAAATGTTCAAATGAAACAATACAAGTACTTGGTATATATAGTACCCAAGTACTACTGTCAACCATAGGGTTGACTTTATTCCTATAACATCATATCCTTGTAATCTCTTATGAATTCCCCCTCAAAGATATGACTGAAAGTACCCTGGAAATGTCTCAGGTGTACCCTGTAGTACCTAAAGTACCATGGTTGCACAAATTCATCCACATGGATATTGTGACATGAAGTTGGGGGTAATAAACTTTACGCACCTCTTCACTTCCTGCTGCTTTCGAACTGACAGCCAAAGATATTTATCATTGAGAATGGGACATTAGAAAGAAGCTTTTATGCCAAGATACCACACCATACTTTCCTTCCTCAGATGAGAATGAAGATGGTAACATCCCAAGTGATGTTGTAATCAAGCATAGGGAGAAGGAAAGGATCAACAGAGGCCATAATCTCAGCGAGCCGGTTTGTGGTAAAGAGAAGAGCGATACGTTGTTGAAAGAAGATCTTGCGACTCAACATGACATGAACTGATATATATCGAGGAGTTTGAAGGGGCTGATTAGGTCGGATGGGTAGATTCCGAGGAAACATTGCACACCTTTACACTTAGCTCAAAACACTCTACAAACTATCATTAGACACAGAGGCCTATAACTTTCAGTAGAGACATGATATCAGAGATTCAAGCACACAAAGAGATGCGCCTTGAGATGGGCTTCGCGCTGATATAAGTTTCATTGAAAACAGACCGACGGTTGAAGAGATATGGACAGTTTACTAGAAGGGGGTAAAAACTGTCATGAAAACAGACTGTCAAACACAGAGACTCATAACTTTTTGCAGCAGTATCTGATTCAAGATCTGATCATATAGAAACATGCACCTTGAAGAGAGCTTCACGCTGATATAAATTTCATTACAATCGGACACTGAGCAGAAAGTTATGAGCAAAACACTAACAGGGGGTCAAACTGTCATGAAAACTACCCTCCACCAAAGGTAATTTCGCCTGAGTAGGATGCTCCCTCAAGACTCCACCTTCATCAACGATCCACCCCTCATAGATTTCGCCTAGAAGAGGGGAAGAAGTTTGCATGGTGGCTCGGGAAATAGAGGGACCATGTGTGCACAGTGAGCAGCCGAATAGAAAGAACTTTTAAGGCTTTGAAAGAAAGAAAAGGGAAGAGACACTCAAGAGAGAGAGAACCTGAAGTGACCTTCATTACAAATAGAGCAAGAATCCACTCCAACACTATAAACACAAGGGAGAAGAAGAGGTTTCATACATACAAGAGGGAGCGGAAGCTCCAAGACTACTCATAGAGAGAGAATAAACTAGAGAGAGAAGGACTCAAGAGTCTACATAAGAGAATATCTACAAGAGGGAGAGAAGGCTCATGGAAGAGGCTTGGGGAGACTAGAGCTACAGCAACATGAGGCCTAATGGTGGAAGAGATTGATGTACAAGGGAGAGGAGGGCTCCTTTTATAGAGATTTTGTTACCCTCCTTCACCCATCTACAATTGCTGCCTGTAGATTCCTTTTCCCATCAATCACATAAGCACGTATGTCACCATCCATGTCCTTTTTGGCTACTCTTGCCATGTGTCCCATCAAAAGATGCTCAAGACTCTTAAAATATTGAGAAAGTCAAGAGTCTCCTCACATGGAGCTCATAGGGACCCTCTCTTTTCCACATGTCCACATCCTCCTTATTCCACATAGGAATTCTAGAAGGATTCCTCTTGACTTCACACTCCTCCACATGCCTTCCACACGCTTGGCATGTGGCCTCTCTTATATTATTGGAACACATGGACATGATCCCACCTCTTTATATGACTCACTCTTCCTATTTTTTAAAAAACTCATAATATCCCATACACAAATAACTCTCACCCCATACCAAGGTATTTATAATTCATACCTATGGTATTTACAATGAGCCATTCCACTCATCCTCTCAATCCCATACAATATCATAGAAAATAGAAATAAGTGAGAGCCGCTAGGCTATCACTTGATACTCAAACTCTTATCAAACATAGAGAAAAACAATATCAATGCCAAGTTAAAAATATCAATTTTTGGTGTCACATCTTTCCCCCCCGAGCAGATCCTCTCTAGTATAGAGAGGGTCTGCTAGCCCTCAAGGTGGTCGAGCATAGAAGAATTTAAGGCGATACTCATTGGTGCGTCCAGGTATCACCATGCCATCAACATCCTCAAGCTGAAAGGTTCCATTTGTGAACTTCTTTTTGACTCGATATGGTCCCTCCCATCGGTCGATAAACTTTTTGTCTAGCTGCTTATCCAGACGGCTATCAAGTCTCATTACCAAATCTCCTTCTGCAACATCTTTCTTCTTGCATAATTTGGTGTCAAAACGGGCCTTGCGCCTTCTTTGAGAAGATTCCAAGTTTTGTAAGGCCTGTAATCTGCATTCATCCAAGGCTTCTAGCTGTACCAAGCATTGGGCATAGGCATCCTCCTGTCCTTCTATTCTTGCAATAGCTGTGCGAAGATTATGTATCTCCAATTCAATGGGTAAAATGGCTTCTATTCCATACACTAGTTGGAATGGTGTAAACCCAATAGCTAGCTTGTGTGTGGTTCTGTAAGCCCATAAAACTTCTGCCAAGTGCCTATCCCAATGCCTTTTCTTGGTGTCAACAAGCTTTCCCATTGAATTGCACAACAATCCATTTGTTTTCTCAACCAAGCCATTACATTGGGGATAATATGGCGCGGACATGCTATGATTTATCTTTAGCTTATGCACCACATCTTCAATTAGTTCATTTCTAAAAGAGGTTCCTCCATCAGTGAGAATTTCCAAAGGACAACCAAAGCGTGAACAAATTTGATCAAAGAGAAATTTTGCAACTGTGCTTGCCTTGCTATTGACTGTGGCCTTGGCCTCTGCCCATCGAGTCGCATAATCTGTGGCCACTAATAAATAATGCTTGCCTTGAGATGAGCGAGGGAGTGGTCCCACAAAGTCCAACCCCCACCTCTCAAATGGTCCATATGCTGGAATAGGCTTTAAGGGCCCAGGAATCAACTGTCGCCTTCCAAACTTTTGGCATACTTTACAACTTCGACACCATTCATATACATCCTTATGGAGGTGTGGCCAAAAGTATCCTGCATTAAGAATTCTCCTAGTTGTGCTTGCTGAAGCAAAATGACCAGAGCATTCATGACACATTTCTAGGATTCTCCTAGTCTCCATGGGATGGACCACCCGACGGAGCACCTTATCTTTTCCCAATTTATAAAGAATGTCATCAACAATAGTATAGGGACAAGCCTTCCTTACCAATCTTTGCTTCTGTTGTGGAGTTAACCCTCGAGGAAACATGCCATCTTCCACATATTGCTGAACATCTTGCAGTTCTGGCCATCCAGTGTCTACCAAAGAAACCACCCCCCGGTCTTGTACTACAATGGCTTGAGTAGCTAACTCATCTGCCCTTTGATTTTCTTTTCTGTTTATATGAACAAACTTGCAAAAATCAAACTGACTACATAGTGCCATAGCCTTTTGATTAAGCTCCTTCAAATGAGGACTTCTTGTCTTGTAATGCCCTTGCATTTGCTTTATAATAAGCTGAGAATCTCCTCTTACTTCCAATTCTTTAACTTGACTTTGAAGACAACCATCCAAACCAAGAATCAAAGCATTATACTCAGTTGCATTGTTAGTTGTGATACCTGGAAGCTCTTGTCCTCTTGCCCATACCTCTTGACCTTCAGGATTCATCAAGACTATCCCCCCGGCTCCTTGTTGGCATGAAGGACTAAAAGCCCCATCAAAATACAAAACAAAAGCTGTTGGTGGTGTATCCCTTTCATCTTTAATGTTCTCCTTACATTTCTTTTCTTCTCCTAGATCCTCCCGCCCTGTGAGCAAATCTGCCATAGTGGACCTAGTGGTATTTTCAGTGACAAAAGAGAAAGAGAACTCTTGAAGCTCTGACAACCATTTTGCAAATCTCCCCCCAGGACTAGGCTTGCGAACTAGATATGCTAATACAGACTGAGAGGTAAGGAAGAAAAATGGTCGAGGTAATAAATAGGAGTGAAACTTTCTGACGGAAAACACCAAAGAGAGAGCTTGCTGCTCCATTTCTTCATACCTTGTTTCCATATCTGTAAGCTGTCGGCTGGCATAATAGATGGGTTGCATTCTACCTGCCTCTCCTTTTTGTAGCAATACAGCACCAACTGAATGCAAAAATACACTTGGATTTACATAAAAGTCTTGAGACCAATCAGGGGGCTTCAATATTGGGCCCTTACTCATGGCCTCCTTAAGTTGCTGGAAAGACTCTTGTTGCTCCACACCCCATTGGAAAGAAACTCCTTTTCTTGTCAACAAGTTCATGGGATGCACTATCTCTGTGAAATCATCACAAAAGCGTTGATAATACTTGCTCTTTCCTAGAATTCTGCGAACACCAGTGACATTCTCAGGACTTGGCAATGCCATGATTGCTTGAACCTTGTCAGGATCCATTTGCAGGCCTTCTTCAGACACAATATGCCCCAACAAGACTACTTTTGTTTGAGCCAAATGACACTTGCTAGGATTTAGACACCCTTTTGCTTCATCAATCCTAGCTAAGGCCATCTTTAACTTCTCCATGTCATCTATGCGCCGAGAATAAATGCAAAAATCATCCAAAAACACCCGTATGAACTTTCCCAAGTAAGGCTCCAGGACTTGACTCATGAACCTTTGAAATGTAGCTGGTGCATTGGTCAACCCAAAAGGCATCACTCTGTAAGCAAAAACTCCCCAAGGTGTGATGAATGATGTTTTCTTTTGATCTTCCTCCCAAATACGAATTTGAAAGTACCCAGAATACCCATCACATACAGAATACATCTCATGCCCTGCCACTTGGTCTAGTATTTCATCTTGGAATGGCAAAGGAAAATGATCCCTCTTAGTGCATGCATTCAAAGGACGAAAGTCCACACAGACTCGCCACTTATTTCCTTTCTTTGGTGTGACAACTACAGAAGATATCCATTCTGAATCATCAACAGGAAAGATGAATCCCGCCTCAAGTAGTTGTGTTACCTCTTTCTTTAGTGTCTCAGCTTGGATCACCCCCAATCGCCTTAAGCGTTGCACAACTGGCTTGCTTTCTGGCTTCAACTCAATCTTGTGCTCCACAAGAGAGACTGGTCGAACCTGTGAATAGCTTGTTGCAAAGAGACATGGAAAATCATCTAGCATATCTAAGTACTGGAGCTTCTCACTACCTAATAGAGAATCACCAAGAAGCTCTTCATTGCGTTGGCGTCGTTTAGTGTGCTCCACATCCTCCACATGAAGTGTCTCTATAGGATCTTCTTGCACCACCACCTTGTTCCTTCCTGACTCATCCCGATCAGCACCAAGACAAAGACCAAAGGCCACTCCTTCCACCTCACCCTCTGAGTTGGACTCCTCGGAGCTACACCCTGTCTCTTCTTCTTCATCGGTTAAGTCAGAGCTTGAACTCTCTGATGTTGAAGACTCCTCCTTGACAACTTCCTTTTTGCGGCTTCTAATGTTGTAGCGCACCTTCTTATCATTTCCCTGCAAAATCAATTCTCCAGTATCCCACTTTTGAATAGCCTTCACCTTGCGTAACCAAGGCCTTCCCAAAATCAATGGATAGGCACGTGCATCTGGCTTAGTAGGGATCACCTGAAAAGTAGTCGGAACAAAAATTCCACATACATCCACTTCTAGATTCTTCACAACTCCCAAGGTCTTAACCCTAGTGTTGTCAGCCAATTTGATGCGATAAGGAGAGGTAGTACTAGAGTATTTTAAATCAGCATCTATCATGGTCTTCTCACTCATGACATTAATCGATGCACCTCCATAAATGTACACATTAGAAATCACTTGACCATCAATGATCACATCAACCACAGGTACATCATCACCAACATCTATATCTACCCTTTGAACAACAGGAATGGCACTTTTCTTCTTTTTCTTCTTTGACACTCTTGTGCTTGCTAGTTTTCCCCATTCCTTCCGTAGTTTTGAGACAAAGCAAGTAATTGACCAAAGGTGATATGAGCTTCCTTTTCTTTAAGGTCGGACAACAAGTCATAGCTTCCAATTCCTTGTCCTAAAGGAAAGTCTGACTAGCTAATTCTCCTTCTAGATGCCTTCTTTTTCTTACTACGGTGTTCCTCTTCCTGATGTTCCTCATCTACTTCTTCCTTGCTTTCTTCTTCTTCTTTTGCTTTACCACACCCCCGTTTAGCCATCATTACCTCTCTTTCCTCATCCCCTGAAGAAGCTTCTAACAAGGATACTTGTTTTTCTTCTTTCTTTCTCAATCTAGGATACTCGGGGTGATAGTGACCTTTTTCATTACATTCATAGCAAGTGACCCCACTCCTATCTCGAGGCCTATCTTCACTCTTTGGTGCTCTAGGTTGTCGTGCATTAACCAAATGCAATTTTAAATCAGCAAACTCTGCCATCAATTGGGAGATATTATGATCTAACTCAGAGGACTTTGGTACCTGAGGAGTGCCCATTACCTCCACCTTGGAAGTTGAAGCTATTGAAGACACAAAAGAGGATTCGATCTTTAGAGAAGCTTCTTTCTTGGTCGTAATGCGAAGTGCCTCCATGTATGTTATTGGATCTTTACTCATTACTTTTGAGCGAAGACGAGGCTCCAAAGCCATAAAAAATTTGCTCATCTTTAAGTGCTCCATCCCTGAGAGACTTTGAGGGGCCGATGATGTAGATGCCACAGCTCGCAAAGCTGCCCTTTCATACTTTGTCCATAAAGTTTCATATCGGATTGCCAACGCAGAGACCAACTCACCCTCTCCTTGATAGAACCGGTCCAACTGCAACATCAAAGCATTTGGCGACTCCACTGCCCCAAATCTCTGCTTCATTGCTGCCACCACTTGGTCCCAGTCCTCCTTGGTAGAGTCCGGCAAGGTCTCATGCCAACTCAAGGCTACACCTTCAAGAAAATCAGGCAAAATCTCCACCCGATCCTTCATGGACCATCCAGAAAGCCGGCATCCTCGAACAAAATCCCGAAGATAAGACTCCGGGTCTTCCCCTTGGGTCCCTCGAAACACTGGAATCTTCATCATGATGAAACACAAAAAGGAAACACCAAGATCCAAATAATATCCCAAACAAGATCCGAACAAGATCCCACAAAGCCTTAGTATACCAAGACCAACTTATTATGCATAACCACTTGTTGAAAACCCTCCACAATGTGATTCTCAACAAAGTCTTCAAAAATAAGTGACCAACCAGCACCATGAAAACATTGTGTATACATGCATTCTAGAATCACCCTTCTCACAATAGGAAGTGCACATAAAAGCTTCAAGATATTGTACTCTTCATCATTTGCATAGCAAAAGAAGTTGAAAGCATTAAGAATCACCACTCCACTGTTATAGTCGAAAACTACCCAAAGACTCAACTCTTCTTCACACCAAGCTGCCAATGCATGGAACAATCCTCAATCTATCATTGTGCTTGCTGCTGGCGTTGCCGATTCACCAACATATTCAACAGTGCAAACATAAAGGATATGATCATGGTGACTGTGCGAATAGCTTGAGCATCACCTTCACAATCTTCAAGTTCTCTTAAACGGGCTGCAATCTCTTCTAACGGAGTTCTTCCAAGCATCTTCTTTATCACATCAGAAAACACATGCCTATACTAGGCATAACATGCAATCAAGTACACCCGAGACCGTTTAGTAAGGTGGGATGAATCCAATACCAAACGTACCTGGCGTCTCCACCAAAAGATGTGACATGAAGTTGGGGGTAATAAACTTCACGCACCTCTTCACTTCCTACTGCTTTCGAACTGACAGCCAAAGATATTTATCATTGAGAATGGGACATTAGAAAGAAGCTTTTATGCCAAGATACCACACCATACTTTCCTTCCTCAGATGAGAATGAAGATGGTAACATCCCAAGTGATGTTGTAATCAAGCATAGGGAGAAGGAAAGGATCAGCAGAGGCCATAATCTCAGTGAGCCGGTCTGCACCAAAGAGAAGAGCGATACGTTGTTGAAAGAAGATCTTGCGGCTCAACATGACATGAACTGATATATATCAAGGAGTTTGAAGGGGCTGATTAGGTCGGATGGGTAGATTCCGAGGAAACATTGCACACCTTTACACTTAGCTCAAAACACTCTACAAACTATCATTAGACACAAAAGCCTATAACTTTCAGTAGAGACATGATATCAAAGATTCAAGCACACAAAGAGATGTACCTTGAGATGGCTTCATGCTGATATAAGTTTCATTGAAAAAAGACAGACGGTTGAAGAGATATGGACAATTTACTGGAAGGGGGTAAAAACTGTCATGAAAACAAACTGTCAAACACAGAGACTCATAACTTTTTGCAGCAGTATCTGATTCAAGATCTGATCACATAGAAACATGCGCCTTGAAGAGAGCTTCGTGCTGATATAAATTTCATTACAATCAGACTATCGAGCAGAAAGTTATGAGCAAAACACTAATAGGGGGTCAAACTGTCATGAAAACTACCCTCCACCAAGGCTAATTTCGCCTAAGCAAGGTGCTCCCTCAAGACTCCACCTTCATCAACGATCCACCCCTCATAGATTTCGCCTAGAAGAGGGGAAGAAGTTTGCATGGTGGCTCGGGAAATAGAGGGACCATGTGTGCACAGTGATCAGCCGAATAGAAAGAACTTTTAAGACTTTGAAAGAAAGAAAAGGGAAGAGACACTCAAGAGAGAGAGAACCTGAAGTGACCTTCATTACAAATAGAGTGAGAATCCACTCCAACACTATAAACACAAGGGACAAGAAGAGGTTTCATACATACAAGAGGGAGCGGAAGCTCCAAGACTACTCATAGAGAGAGAATAAACTAGAGAGAGAAGGACTCAAGAGTCTACATAAGAGAATATCTACAAGAGGGAGAGAAGGCTCATGGAAGAGGCTTGGGGAGACTAGAGCTACAGCAACATGAGGCCTAATGGTGGAAGAGATTGATGAACAAGGGAGAGGAGGGCTCCTTTTATAGAGATTTTGTTACCCTTCTTCACCCATTTACAATTGCTGCCTGTAGATTCCTTTCCCCATCAATCACATAAGCACGTATGTCACCATCCATGTCCTTTTTGGCTACTCTTGCCATGTGTCCCATCAAAAGATGCTCAAGACTCTTAAAATATTGAGAAAGTCAAGAGTCTCCTCACATGGAGCCCATAGGGACCCTCTCTTTTCCACATGTCCACATCCTCCTTATTCCACATAGGAATTCTAGAAGGATTCCTCTTGACTTCACACTCCTCCACATGCCTTCCACACGCTTGGCATGTGGCCTCTCTTATATTATTGGAACACATTAACATGAGCCCACCTCTTTATATGACGCACTCTTCCTATTTTTTAAAAAACTCATAATATCCCATACATAAATAACTCTCACCCCATACCAAGGTATTTATAATTCATACCTATGGTATTTACAATGAGCCATTCCACTCATCCTCTCAATCCCATACAATATCATAGAAAATAGAAATAAGTGAGAGCCGCTAGGCTATCACTTGATACTCAAACTCTTATCAAACATAGAGAAAAACAATATCAATGCCAAGTTCAAAATATCAATTTTTGGTGTCACAATATGCAACCTATGGGAGTACATGAAAACAATGTCATTATGAATCACTTCACAACCCCCCTTGACATTGTGAGTATGTCTTTGATCCCCAAGGCATGTCGATGTCATAAGAAAATATCTATTCACAGGGCTTTGGTGAAGCTATCCGCCACATTGTCCTCAGATGGACAATAGATGAGATCAGTAAAGTCATCAGAAATACAATCCCATACATAATGATAATGATTTTCAATGTGTTTCATGCGAGCATGAAAGATAGCATTGTTGGCTATGGCAATGCAACTTTGGCTATCATAGAAGATAAAGTTTGCTTCGCCGTCCTGTTCATGATGCAAGTCATGCAAAAGCTTCCTTAACCACATTAACTCCGTAGTGGCTGAATTTTCAACTTTGTACTCTGCTTCATTGGAGGAAAGAGAGACTCGCTCTTGCTTTTTACTAAGCCGTGAGATATAGACCAAACCCAATGAGAAGCAATAGCCAGTAATGGACCATCTATCATCAATGTCCCCTAACCAATCTAAGTCAATGAAACCACTCAGCTTTAGATCACAATCTGAAGCATAATGCAAGCCAAGAGACAGAGTGCCATGGACATATCTGAGAACCCTCTTTGTTGCATTCTGATGTGTGATCATGGGACAATGCATGAACTGGCTCAAAAGCCCTGTCGCGTAGGCAATATCAGGCCATGTGGAGCATAGATATATCAAAATGCCAACCAACTACCTATATAAAGTGCCATCAAAGTTTTCAGCAATATCATGCTTACTTAGCTTGATTCCCTTTTCCAATGGAGTAGCCACAGGCTTACAGTTCTCCATTTTAAATTTCTGCAACAAACCCCTTCAAATACTTTGTCTATGACATAGAAATCCCATCATGGGTCTTCCAAAACTCAATGCCAAGACAATAATGCAATAGGCCCTAATCTGTCATGTCAAAGTTGTGACATAAAGCAGACTGCACTACTATAATTTGCTGCAAATCACTGCTAATGAGTATGATGTCATCCACATATAGTACCAACATGACCAATTTTGATTTTTGTTGTAGAACATATAAATTTGGCTGTGTATGAGTGTTTATGAAGCCCTATGACATCAAAAACTGATGTATCTTCTGATACCACACACGAGGTGCTTGCTTCAGCCCATATAGAGCCTTCTTGAGCTTGCATACCTTGTGCTCTTGTCCCTTCACCTCAAAACCTAGGGGCTGATGTATATAGACGTCCTCTTTAAGATCTCCATTGAGGAAAGTGGTCTTGACATCAATCTAGTACAGTGACCAACCATAAAATGCAGCAAGAGAGATGATAGAACGAATGGTGGTCATCTTGGCCACTGGAGCAAAAGTCTCCTCATAATCTATCCCCTCCTCTTGTGCATACCCCTTGGCAACCAAACGAGCTTTGTATTTCTCAATCGTGCCATCTAAATGGTATTTCACCTTATAAAGCCATTTCATGCCAACCACATTTTTTCCAATGGGCGCATCAACCAAGTCCCATGTGGCATTCTTCTCAATGGATTTAATCTCAACTTCCATAGCTTTCTGCCATGCCGGATTATGTTGAGCATCCTTGAAGCTCTGAGGCTCATTTTCAGCTTCCATCACTGAGGTGATCAAGGCAAAGTTGACCTTTTTTTAAAAATTTTGAGTGTTGGCCCTGGTTTTTCCCAAAATAGGCTGATCCTTAGCATCTTAAATGGTCAACCTTTCTCAACGTGGAATAGATTTCTCTCCTGTACCACTCGGGGCTGCATCAAATTCTTTAGTGGCCTCACGACATTGATAATGCCTCCAAACATGAGGCTGTCTATTCTCATTAATTGGCTACAAATCTGAAACATTTAAGGGAGAGCCATCCTCAACATGTGGCAACCCATCTGAACTATGAGAAGTAGAAGGGGAAGCATCAAGAGACTCCATCTCATCATCCTCAAACTAGATGATGTCCAAAGGGGTGTCATCGTATGGTGGCAAGTCTGCACTAGCGGGCTACATGCCCAAGTGCACACCCCTCACACACTTCATTTGCTGGTTGCTACAATTTTGGCATTCCCTAAGTCATATTATTACTGTACAAGTAGGACAATGCCCTATGATGGACATGTCCAAACCTTGGCATGCCATAAATCAGCCTGGGAAGTGTTTACTTTCTTTGGATCCTTGATCGTGCATTGGTTATCCTCAAATTCAACCAACATATGTTGATCATGGGCAATGTTTGAAACTGAAATCAGATTTTGTGTCTTGAGAAGCATCATTGGCACATGTAACCTGTCTACCACCATGAACAGGTGTGATGCTCTCAAACCACTCCTGGCGAGGAGTCACGTGCTTAGTAGCACCACTGTTGATATACCATGTATCACTTGCAACAAGGGAAGCATCCCTTGATTGATTTTTAGCATTCAAATCCCCTCTGGCATCCATCTTCTCATTAAATGCAGTAAACACAAAATCTCTATCACCTTGGGCAAGATGAGCTTCACCATGTGCATCTGAAGCACGAGTTTTAATGGGGGCAGGGCAACAAAATTACTGCTAGAGCTATCCCTTTGCCTTTTCTTTTCATTGGCAATCCTTTTTTAACACTCTGCAATGTAATGTCCTGGCTTCTTGAGATAGTTACAATTGCCCTTTTTCTTATTTTTGCTCGAACTGCTTGCATTCCCCTCCTTGGGCTGAGTTGTGTGGCTGTGTTTTGGCTCAAACTTTTTTTGAAATTTTTCCTTTCCACCCATGGCAAGCGCTTGCTCCCCCTAATGAGAGGCTTTGGCAAAATTTGAGCATCTCTCCTCTTCCTGCAATAAAAGCCCAACTAACTCATCAAACAAGAGTGGGGCTGCCCTAAGAACAATGGTCAATGATGTGACGAACGTGCCATATGAGGGCACTAAGCTATTGAGAGTAATAGAGACAAGCTTCTTGTCTTCTATTTTCTCATCAATACTTGCGAGCTAATCACGTAGATCAGTGATCTTGGCAATATGATCAGTGGTGGCCTGGCCTTCCTACATCTCGAGATCCTTGAGCTGATTTATAAAGGTAATGGCCCTTGCCTCATTCTTAACATGATACATGTTTGCCAATCTTTCCCATGCTACCTTTACATCCTTGCATAACTTGATAGTCGTCATAATGTGCCTCTTCACATTTGGGGCATTGTGGTGATCAAACTTCTTCTGCTCCTCCATCGATGCTATGGGACTAGCAGGAGTGCCTGTAGCAGACTACTGTCTACCTATACTCTGACCCGAAGAACCTATGCTGGATGTAGATGAGCCTGCTGGCCTCACCTCATCCCCACTAACAATATCCCACAAGCCCTTACGACCCAAGATGTTCTTAAGCATGAATGACCACAAGGCATAGTTTGGTCCATCCAGCTTGTCACCCTTAGACAAATTGCCAAAACTATCCAAAAGAGTCAACATGATGTAAAATGGGATACCCACAAGCTGCAAATGTACCTACAAAAAGAACTGCAAGTCCCAAAAGTACAACTAGCTACAAATGTGCCTGCAAATCCCAAACTAATATTGGCTGCAAATGCAAAGTACACCTGGCTACTCTAAAATGCCACTGACTACACAATTCAATCACTGCAAAAATGGCATCAACCAATCACTGCACTCTACACTGCAATTTGAAGTGTAATCCCAAACTCAAAATGCATAACCCAAATCTGAAATAGCGTACCCACGAGTGCTCAAATGCATCCAATGGAGCTCAAAGGTATCCACAATTGTAAAGTAACTGCAAATGCACCCAACAATGCAAAGTATCTGCACATGCACCTGAAAGTGCAAGAGTATGGGATGCAAAAACATCCCGAAGCAAAATACATAGCTCAAAACACTTACTGAAAGCACACCTTAGCCAAAACCACGTGAAAAACAGTCCACTGACTATGTGGGTAAGTTGGAGATGACGAAGGAGCTAAAATGAGCTGTTTGGAGCTGAATGAAGCTGTCGGGAGTACTTCTGAATACAATACACATGTAGGGAAGAGCTTAGAGAAGTATGGACATGCTTGGAGCTGCTGGAACACACCCAGGAGAGGCTGAAGTTGAAAAGAGTCCAGATCTAAGCAAAACATTGAAAAACAGTCGAAAACTACTCGAAATCACCTTCCAACAAGTCATACAGACTCCCAACACTATCATGAAATTGTATGGATAAAAATTGCCTAAAATGGTGTGGGATAGGTTTGTTTGTATGCGGGCAGCTCAAAAATTTTGAAAAATGTTGAAATCAGACCTCAAAAGATCAAAAAACTACCGCATGACACTTTTTTTTCTGCTCTAAAACAAGTTTCTGGCGAGGAAACAAGGCATTGGACTGAACTAGAGAAGGAGCTGAATGCTGGAGCTTACTCAAACCAAAGCTGGAGAGCTGAATGTGAAAACCAGGAACACGCACTAGAGCACTAAGCTTGCAGGTGTCTAGAAGCAAGCGCGGAAATGGGGGCTCTAGAGACAGAAGCGCTCTAATACCAAATGTAGGAACAAGGTAGAGACAAGTTCTGAACACACGTGAGCAAGAGTGCACACACAAGAAAGCTCCAATAGAAATGTTTAAATGAAACAATACAAGTACTTGGTGTATATAGTACCCAAGTACTACTGGTCAACCGTAGGGTTGACTTTATGCCTACAACACCATATCTTTGTAATCTCTTACAGGAACTAGGTAATTTTATATGCAAAGAGAAAATGTTAGATGTAGAAAATCAAGCCAAGGGCAAATATGGCCCATCTTCAAATCCTATCTATAGCTTGATAGGCTAGGTCCTCCTTAAGTACTATCAGCCCAATTCTATAATATTAGGGCTTCTTGGGTGGGATAGACCACCCTTTAAAAAAATTGTGGAGCATAATTCTCCTCTTCTTGATTTTTAAATGAAAATAATGAATCCCCACATCCATGTTCATTGCCTCAGTTAATATCCAGCCAAAATCTACATTTGGATTCATTTTTTGGCATTCATTATTCCTATATATTAGCTTCATAGGGTTGACTTTATGCCTACAACACCATATCTTTGTAATCTCTTATAGGAACTAGGTAATTTTAAATGCAAAGGGAAAATGTTAGATGTAGAAAATCAAGCCAAGGGCAAAAAAGGCCCAATCTTCAAATCCTATCTATAGCTTGATAGGCTAGGTCCTCCTTCAGTACTATTAGCCCAATTCTATAATATTAGGGCTTCTTGGGTAGGATAGACCACCCTTTAAAAAAATTGTGGAGCGTAATTCTCCCCTTCTTGATTTTTTAATGAAAATAATGAATCCCCACATCCATGTTCATTGCCTCGATCAATATCCAGCCAAAATCTACATTTGGATTTATTTTTTGGCATTCATTATTCTTATGTATTAGCTTCATATATCCTTACCAAATTTTCCATTTTGACCTCACTTGCCCTTATTCTTCACAAAGTAAGCATGCAACCTTTTCTTTCCATTGGTTTGAGAAGTTTCTTCTTGAAGCTCAATCTTAGGAATCATCTCACTCAGTATTCTTGTGTAGTAGCTTCACATGTTCTTTACAAATTTGGACCTCATTTGGCCTTTCCTTTTTTATCTTGAAGCTCAACCTTAAGAATGATCTATCTCAATCATCACATTTTTTGTCCCTACTAATCATTCTTAGGTTGCTCTGACACCTAATTCAATTCCATAGTTGTCTTATTATTAAACCACCATTCCCCATATTAATCTCCTACCTTGGACATAGATGTTAAAATATCTCTAGGGGTTGAAGGCCACTCCACCTTAACCCCAGTTATATACAATACTCAAACATATATATATATATATATATATATATGGATGACATAGAAGATTAGGGTATTCTACACACACCAAAACGTGTGTCTCTGTCTTTTGGCTCTCCCTCTCTCTCACCTTCTTCTATTCTGCTTTTGTTGTTGAGATCTCTCAATTGGTATCAGAGCGCGGGTGTTCTAATTGATCTCGAGTGTGAGCCTGGAGCCCGCCGAACTCTACTGCTATAGCTCCGTGGGAGGAAGGAGAATAATACCTGCATCCTGGTGTGCATAGACCTTGCAAAAACCTTTGGAAAGTTCTCTAAGGGGTTTTGGAGCAAAAAAAAATATGTTTTTTGATGATTCCCATGTTCCTTTCACTGACTGAGAGTCCGGAATGACTTGTAGAGGCAACCATTGCCTACTTTTGGTGTCCATTACACTTTGGGAGTTCAAAATCCTTCATTCTTATTGGATTTCTAACTCACTCTCTCTGCTTCAACATTTTTCTGCCAGTGTGTTGGAACTCAAGTTTGAAGCAACCATTCACATATCTGTCAGTTCTAGTGGACTTAGGAGGTCCTAAAACTTCTGTGTTCCTCATCATTCACACTCTAGTGGTGTTTACAAATAGGCCTGTTTGCAAAAACGTTTTTTGGTCCATGTGTTGGACCCGGTGATTGGGACCACGATTTCCAAAACCATTAGTTCCATTGCGTTTTAGAGGCCCAAAAACCTCTATATGTCAACTCTTGCATTACATAGAGATTTGGAGAAGTTCTGTATCTCTGAGGTGCCAAATTGTCTATTTCTTTGTCAAAAATCCATTCAAAGGTTCAAACCTTTGATTTTTGAATCACAAGTCAATTGCAAGGGTTGACTCCCTATTTCCCATTCACGATTGGGATTTTAGAGTTCCAGCAAAAGAGAGATATTTGCAAATTTCTTGCTGAGTCCGATTATGTAGTGATGCCCATGTTTTGAGGCATCCTAGGTTCTATTTTCACTAGCGATCATTACTGTAGGGCCGTGATTTCTTGGATATACCTTATACAAATCACTCTAGTTGTTGCAGTCTGAGCCATGTACGCTCATTCGTGGTTTGCATTGGCTTGTAGTGGATTCTTTACAGGCCATTTGGATGCGTTGTGATCCTTGTTGGATGCGCTGATTGGCCCAGATTGCCTTGTGGGATGCTTTATTGATGGACATTTAGCACATAGATGCTATTTTATGATGAGGGAAGCTTCGACACATTGCAATTAATGCACTCATAGTGTTATGCTCTCTTGGATGAGACATTGTTGATGCTTATGCCTATGGACGATGTTTATGCTTGAGACATTTGGCTCTTATTAGCATTGGGTTTGCCATTTTTTTGTCATTGCATGTTGACATTTTCTTTTGGGCCAGATTTGCTCATATGGATGCATAGTATAAGAACATGAGTCAGATTCATTTTGATGCTTTGAGCCTTGAGTTTTGGTGACACTATCCTTCATTAAGGCAGACTATTTGGGTGCACCTGGTATTTGGTGTGATTTCTCTCTTATAGGTACTAGCATTTGGGATTTTGTTTCACTTGCATCATGACATCCTCTTCAATGTCTAAATAGGAGTTTTTCAACATTAAAAAGTTTGATGGGACAAAATTTTCTTTATGGAAAGAACAGATAAGGGATGTGCTTATTCAAAAGAAGTAGATTAAACCCTTGGCAAGGATTGGACCTAAGCCTACAGATATGTATGAGGATGATTGGAATGAGTTAGATGCATTAGCAAAGTCTATTGTTAGACTTCATCTTGCAGAGTCAATCTATTTCACAGTAGTAAACGAGTAGACTATGAAAGATTTGTGAAAGAAATTATGTGCCACTTATGAGAAGAAAACTGCCTCTAATAAAGTTTACCTCATGAAGAGGTTGTTTGAGTTGCAGATGAAGGAAGACGTCTCCATTACTTCTCAGCTAGCTTCGGGCTTAGAAGATGAATTTTGATGGAGAGAGTAAGGCAATATTCCTCTTGTTTCATTGCCATCCTCATGGGATACCTTTCGTGCAACTGTCATCAATAACTCTACACCTAATAGAGTACTAAAGTTTGATGATGTTGTGGGCAGCTTGTTGGCCAAGGAGATTAGACAAAAGTCTATGGATGGAAACAAGTAGGATGCAACTTTAAATGTGCAAAGGGGCAGATTCCAACTTAGGAGGAAGTCCCATGAAAGAGGAAAGTCTCATAGCAAATCCAGGGCACAGAACATTGAGTATTACCATTGTGGCAAGAAGGGCCACATGAAAAGGGATTGCTACAAGCTCAAAAGAGAGCAAAAGGATAAGAAAAATAATGCAAATTGGGGTGCAAATAAGAAGGAAGAGGGTCCAAGGGAGGAAAAATGAAAAATAAACATCGAGGAGATTAATGCAGTCACTAATAATAGTGACAATGACATTCTCTTCATATCTAGTCAACCTGCAAACTTACTTACCACTTCAAATGATGCATATTCCCAGGGTTGGATTTTGGATTCTGGTGCGTAATTCCATGTTACTCCCCATACGGAATGGTTCTCCACTTATGATAGTGGAAAGAGAGGTTGTGTGCATCTTGGAAATACCTATGCATGTGACATAGTGGGAGTAAGTGACATAAAGTTTTCTTTTGCAAATGGGTCTGCATTTGTTGAGAACTACTGTCTAGGTCCTCTAGGGTACATTGAATGGTATGAACACATGAAATCTTGAATGGATCCTTCTTCTTATTAAACCTTTGAAATCCGCGCACCCTCTTTGGTAACACTAACCACACATCTGACGTTGGTACTGAACATGCAAGTCTGATTATAATCAAACATCTTGGAAGAAGAGGCATGGAGTGGGAAGAAACCTTCTTCTCTCATTTGCGCATATTTGGGTGTGAGGCATATGCACGTGCCAAAAGAGTTTCAGAAGAAGCTAAATCCTAAGTCTAGGAAATGCATCTTTCTAGGTTATAGTGAAAGTGAAGAGATGGGCTATCATCTCTAGGATCCAGAAGCAAAGAAGATGATATAAAGCCATGATGTAAGATGCATAAGACACCCATGAGGGATGTAGAAATGAGGAGAATCACTTTCCAAGATGTGAATCCCCCTAAATATGTTGATAGATAGCAAGTTGTCCATGCACCAAATGTGCAGGAAATGGTGCCACTAGGTAATCCCATAGGTACACAATCAAGGGAAGATTATGAATCATCTATTGATGGAAATGATGAGCCAAATGTGGCTGATATGCATGTGGGACAGCAAGCTGAAATGCCCTTGAGAAGATCATCTAGAGTGTCTAAACCGCCTAAGAGATTGTTTCCAAGGGCACAAACTATGTGATGCTTACTAATTGCGGGGAGCCTTCTTGTTATAGAGAGACTATGATGTGCGAGGATCAGCGCAAGTAAGAGTGTGCTATGCAATCAGAGATGAATTCACTCGTGCAAAATAAGACTTGGAACTTAGTTTCTTTGCCACATGGAAAGAAAGCATTGCCATGTAAATGGGTCTACAAAATGAAGGTCACAGGTGATGATGTGCCTAAGTACAAGGCCCGTTTGGTTGCTAAAGGGTCCAAGCAAGAGAAGGGTATGGACATTGATGAGATCTTCTCTCCGCTTGTGAAGATGACAGAACCTCCTCCTCGTCGCTACAAATTTTGAAGTCCCTTGTATTTTAGACTAGATGGCCATCAAAGTACACAAAATGTTTATCCATATACTAGCCAACGTATGCAAAATGTTTAGACTAGATGGTCATCAAATTACGCAAAATGTTTATTCATATACTAGCCAATGTTTAAGCTTGGAGACTTGTGTACCACCTCCATATCTCTAGCCCTTCAAATATGCTATGCAATGATACTAGCAACAATCTCCCAAGTCTGGTTAACAAAAATAGGGATAGTGTCTACGTGTGCCAAATTATCTATGATGTCAAACAAGGAAGTTGGATCCTTTCAAACTCATATATAGCATTGAATATATGCATGGGATTGTCTTAATATGTATGCTTAAAATTGTTCACTTATCAAACACATTATGTTGATTTTGCAAAACATGTGCAAGATCGTTTGTTAATTAATCATGAAGTCAAAATAAAAGGAATAAGACTCACATATATCTATGAGTATATGCTCTAAATAAGAGTAATTGCCTCACCGAGACCATTACAAAGACATCATAGAAAACTTTTCTCACATCAACTTGACCCATAATGATTTGAAACTAGTACCAAAGTGAAATGGCTATAAATTGATGTCAAGTAAATTTATAGGAATATAACAATTTTGAAATCCTCCATTTTGAGCTTAGAAATAAAAAAATTTTGTAATATAGTGACAGATATAGATAGTCAAAGGTAATGCCAATCGTGATTCACGTTTTACATTTTACTTTACTCTCCTTCCCCCATTCCTCTCTCTTCCCATCCTTTTAAGTAGTTTAATATACTCTCTTGCATGACTGTCACTAAAGTTAAATCTACTTAGAGCAAGGTGGATTGCCATGATAATTGCCTCACCTCTAATGTGAGGCAACCATAGCTTCCTTACAAGATGTAGTTGACCAACATTGTATTCCTCATGTATGAATTGGAACTTCTTGCCTACTGTTTTTGCGTGATATAGCACATCATTGAACCTTTGTTTCGTTGATGGAGTTGTAGTTAAGGAAGAGTCCGGAGGGCCCTACATCACTCGTTGAAATGGAGTTGTAGTTAAGGAAGAGTCCGGAGGGCCCTACATCACTCGTTGAAGGTAAACTATACATGCTATGATTCGATGTTCTTAGTTGGCAATTAAGACAATATACTCTTGACCACTAGGAACCCTTTTAATTTCTTGCAAGTAACATAGGAAATATCATTAACATATTCTCCCTCATTCCATCAAATGACTAGAAAATTACAATTTTTCACACTATTTATGCAACATTTATAGAGAGACTTATCCACCAAGATTGTGTTATGATCATATATACCATGATAGAAGTAAAGCATAATGAAGCATGTGTTACATGTAGGATGATAGAAGTGATGCATAATGGAGTGGATATTCAACCTTGTGCTCGACAAGGCAACTATAGGCTGTTTCTTGCTGCTCCAAGTGAGTGCAGCACTCCCGTTGTCAATAACAATTGTACAATCTTCCATGCTAAGAACAACTCTCTTAGCTCCAAACCATGAAAAATGGCAGCTTTTGTTGTGCTTGCTCCTCCATGAAAAATGGTAGCATTTGTTATGTTTGCTCCTCCATTAAAGTATAAGTGCACACCAAAGTGGCATATATCATGGTTGACAATATACCAATCGAAAAAAAAGAGGAAACCTTTTCCAAAAATAACCATCCAAAACATGCTTTATCCATTTTTTCCAACTCTCCTAAGACTAGGGTAGACAAGGTAGCTTCCATATCTTTTTAAAAGTACATCATTCAAATTTACAATAACTATCTCATCATGATAATGCTTCATTGGTTGTTGGAGGACTTGAAAGTCCACATTCCCACATGCAGGTGCATGTGTGTGTGAACGTGCGTGCACACACACAAGTATCTAAAAGAAAGGCAATTGAGAAAGAAGACTTGCGTAATATATGTTAAAACTTAATTGTCCATCTAAGCGATAGAGAGTTCTTTTTAGAATGCACCAATCATATGGACCATTATTTACAATAATTTACTAACTTGCCTATTGCACTTTATCATTTTTTGTAGCTTTATTGATTTTCCACTATGTTTTCAACGTCCATTCCAATGTGCACCTCAGCATCAATTACTATGTCAATGCATGAGTAGCATAGTCTTTGATAACATGACCAAGACCAACATAACTTTCCAACAATGTTATTGGTATTTGGAATGTTTGTTACTAAAAAAGGTACATAGATGAGAAATTTTCACCACCACACGTGGATATTTCTATCAAAAGGCTTGGCATGCACTACTATTTCCATACAATCCTTTCCTTCAATGAAAGAACCATCACTAGGGTAGACACTTCCATGCTTGTTGCATCTCTTGTGCTAGTTTTATTTTCAATTGTTGTTTCCCTATCAATACTGACATCTTACACTTTGCCATGCCTTATTGCATTCCAATGCCTAGAAAAAACATCATTTCCCATTATATGTGACTCTTTTCCTTCAATGCATCTTTTATGGTGCCACAATAAACTTTAGAGAAAAGAGCTCTTCGTAATTCCAGTTGCCAACTTTTGGCCATTTAAATCCTTCAAGAGTGTCTTCTTAACTAATGAGCCCACACATTCCAATCCATTGTGAAAGATTTGGAATCTTCCATGCCTTTTTGATCATAAACGCTTCCCTTGCGAGATCCCATCATGATAGGCTAGTACATAGTCCATTGCAATTAAAACCCAATATTGTCACTTGTGGGCATTCAACGAGCATAGTTTATAAGGATATATAATATCTAGACATAGAAGTGTCAAAGCAAAAATTTATGCGCATGACCTTGTAAGCCTAGTTATTTTCATTCAAGTAAATAAACACACAATCCCTTTCTTCATTTAAACAAGCTGATTCCGTATACCGAGGAGAAATATCAAAGATTGCCTTCTCTTGACTTCATCTACATCTCTTGCAAGAGCATATCTTGAGATGAAGTTGATGCCATAAGTCTTCACTCTCTCTAGCAAGGAGAATATCTTAAGAGGTATTCACTTCCATAGGCCTTGAAAAATTTTTGCCTATTTCGCTATCCATGTCTATAATAATCACATGCATCAACATTGATAAATCAATTAACTAACATGCATGACAAAAGAACCACCTCAAAGGACCAAAAAACCTACTCCAATAAAATAAGCTTTATACATCCATCCTCTTATGCGATCATACTATCTAGCTACTCTATGAATCTTTGGCTTACATGGTGAGCAAATGAAATGCTCACATCCTTATGCAAAACATGGATTCTTAATGGACCAAGTTCATCATGGCAAAGTGAAGTAAGCTCAAGGATTTTCTCATTGTCATAAAGCACCTAGAAAACGTAATATCTTCACCTTTCTAGTTGGTTTTCTTTAGTCTCCATGTATTTGTTTCCATGCCACCACTTACACACACACACACATATAGTGAGTCTATAAACTACACAAACTCTTAACGGACTAAGTATTTCAAGTTGACTCAAGGAAGCTTAGGGATTACACATGCATTCTTATCATGCTATCAACCTAAATCATGGACTCTTAGTGGACTACATCTGAATATTGTAAACTGACCCATTGATCAACTCAAGAATCACTTGGTCTTGCAAATCAACCAACTAGATTGTACCATTTCTCTAAACATCAATCAACCTATATGTTTCATTCCATCCGAGTGAGATTGATCTCCAATGGTCGTACCTTTGCAATGTGCAAAAGTACCAACATTCTCTTCTTCAAATTCTCCCAAATAGTATGCCAATCATGCCAAATTCTCTCTATTCAAAGAATGGTGCCTCCAAGAGCACATGAACAAGGTCTAGAAATGCAAGAACGATCTAGAAGATAAGTTGTGGAGACATAAGATGAGGTGAAATAAGATAGACAAGTGGCATGATGATGTGTAAAGCAGATCCAAAGTCTATCTATAAATAAAGCCTCTCTTTTATGGTTGACAAGGACATTGGAATACATTGAGTTGAGTGTGCCAACTTTGTCTCCCTCTCATGGCTTATTTGATATGGTTTGATCCTTCATGATCATATATGCCTATCTTACATTAGACTGGGCTTAACACAATCCCACATTCTTGACAATGGTATCAAAGCATAGGTTTAGCTAAGCTTGTTGTTGAGATTTCATTCACATTGAGAGAATTTTAGTCCATTTCACTTCATTGAAAGTTTTTTAATGAGTATTTGTGAAGAAACTTTCCATTTGTTCTTCTCATGAGAGAGGAATCCATCATATTCTTTTTTAGTTCATCTTGAGTTGACAGATTTAAAGAGGTTTTCTATTCCCTAAGAGAGAACTAGAAGTCTCTTGCCTATCTACAACACAAGATAGTAAGATAGCCACAAATAAGAAGCTAGCAAGCAACAGCAACATGACGCCACAACAACAATGAGCGGATGCAACAATACCTACACTTGACGCAATGACCTCTATCATCCATCTACTCCTTAATAGGGACCCTCAAATTAAATTTGGGGCCCTATTAATTAATTAGTTGATGATCACGAGGAGAGTCGATTAACATTTCCACAAGCTTCCAGATACTTCGGTGAAGCACCTCTCGCGGGCTATAAAAGGGGAGCAGGCAGTGCTGCGGGCTAAGGGAAGAGAGAGACAGAAGGGAGAGAGGGGAGATGAAGGAGAGGAGACGGAGGGCAGGACTCAAGGAGAGGAGACAAGGAAGAGGGGTGATCCATGGAGGGAGGAGAAGGGGGGCTGTGAAAGCCTCCTAGTGAAGAAAGGAGGAACTGGTGAGTGGAGGGAAAAGGGGAGGAGGGAGACTAAGCGAGGAAGTGGAGGGAGAGGGGCAAGGAAAAGCTGAGCGGTGGGAGCGGAGGGAGAGGGAGAGAGAGAGGGCGGAGAGTAGGGTGGAGCGGAGAGGTGAGCGAAGGGCAAGCTGAGTGTGAATTGAGGGGATTGAGGGGCATTAATTGAGGGGATTGAGAGGGATTAGCATAGGTAAATTGCGACTAGCGAGGGAGGGACGAGAACATAACTAATTGATTAGAAGTACTATTCGCACTCCCCTTGTACTACCCATTTTTCAATTGTTAGCACTGCCTTCAAGCACAGCTATCGTTTCACTTTTCTTAAAAAAGTGTCCCACACCATTTTTCGCCACGTGGCCCCTTACTATTTTGGTTCTCTCTCGCTCTCTCTCTCTCTCTCTCTCTCTCTCTCTCTCACGGAGTTTGCAAATCATTCGAACTTTCCTATACATGGGCTTCCATTACAAGTGTTGCAAATTAATCCCCATTTTTTCCCCCGAGCAATATGTATCATGGCCTTTTCGCAATGACAGTCTTTGCATTTCTTTGTTTTTAAAAAACAATACTTCTCCTTTGCGAGCCAGTCACCCAGTTTCTTGCACTATTGCCCCACCCCCCCTTTGTTGCTGGTAGGGTTAAGCACTTAGGCCCTTGGCAAATAAAGTGAAATTCAGCAATCAGAGATACGATAAGGAGGACCCTAAGGCCAATGATAATCGCATATACAACATTTGTATCCGAAATCAGAGGCTTGGTCGTGGGAACAAAAGGCTCTCTTTTTGCAGGCAATGGACACAGACTTTTTTCCAAACTACAGAAACAAAGCCACTTGTGCCGACGGATGAGGGGAAGGTATTTCTTTGGTCCAATAACAAAAGGTTTTTCTAGCGGGGGAGGGTAAGGGGAAGAGTGGTAGGCTGTGCAAAAGGATTGACCCTGGCAACCACTTTCGGCACGAAAACTATTGAGATATAACGTGTGATCCTGAAGACCTGTTTGATACATGTGTTTGGTTGACAAACAAAAATTACGGCGCCTTTACAAGCCAGTCACCTCACGGTTGACAACATTACTGTGACAATCATCCAAGAAACCTTTGGGGAATCACTTACAAAAGACATTGAAAACGAATCTTTGTGTGGCCTCAGCCAATACGCGTATAAGCAGAACTAATATATACAGTCTTGGAAGGTTGGTGAAGACCAGTAGAACGTCACCTAATGATATCTTCCTCTGCACCTCAGAAACCAGGGTTAAACAAGCTCTTTAATGCCCCAACTTAAAATCAAACAGACACCTACAGAGTTCTGTGCAAAAGCAGATGGAATATATACTCTCACCTGCTCAGATTTCCCGGCTTGCCCACCCATCGCACGAGTACTGCTGGCAACTATACCTCAACAGTTTGCTTTGTCTCTTCACAGACCTAGGGCATGAACCAAATGGGATGATATTTGAACTACAACTGAGTTTGAAATTCGATCAAATTTAAATGCTCAATCCGCTCATGTAATTTCTGAAAGCAGAGTGCAAGAAAAAACACCTTCAACTGGCAATCCAAGTCAAAAAACTACATGATTGAGAAGAGACATGGGATCATGCTTTAAACATTCAAGAGTAAACCAGAGTGTAGTGAAAGCGTAAACCAGAGTGTAGTGAAAGCGAAGATGTTATATGAAAAGATTGGTAATCAGCCAGTGACTCCCCATAAGATCCTTCAGGGTCTAACAAAAGTCATTACGACTGTGAAAGAAACATCTAGCAGAGACTGAAATTATCACCCGCCGTTGAGAGAAAACAAGCAACGTGAACGTCAGGGAAAAATACCAAAAGACCATACATTCAAGGCTGTCATTTTCATAGTACCTTTCCATTGTTGAGGGTCATCCCTGGGGTCCATGACTTTAAAGTAGTTGACCAAGATGCTTGTTCTTCCTGAAAAGTAGGTTTTACTACTAAGAAACTCTGAGAAAAAGAGCAATCCTTCAAGCTCTTTGAAGATGCATGGATGACTAACAACAAAGGCCTACCTCATATCTGTGCTTGGCTTTATCCATCTCACAACGCTCTTTATCAAGCTCCATAGCCATTTTTCTTAGAGCTGACCTCTCTGCTGCCAACTGTTTTGTTCGTTCTTGGAGCCCAGCTCTGTCCTGAAAGGAGAATTTTTGGATCATATCGTTGCAGAGTCTAATAGAGTTACAGGAACACATCAGATATGTATCTGTTTTCTCCTTCTAGTCTATCTGAAGAAGAGCAGTAATCCTAGTCTTACCTCCTCTGCTGCTGAGAGGATTTCCTCGTGCTCCACACCCAATTGCTCTATTACTCCCCTGCATGGCATTATCATACTTTATAACTGTATAATAATCATGGAATTGAAGGATAATGTACTGATGTTATAAAGCCAGGATAGCAATCAGCAGCTTTAACTTCACATCACAAACTTCTTTGTCCTAACTTTTTGGAAGGTTCACCTCAGAAACCTAGTAACAGAATTAAATTTTTAGAGATAATCTTTTGAGAGTGGCTAAGAGAAAACCTTGAACTGTCTTTCTTTGTAAGGTGCCTGCTCATTATAGATGCCTACAGTGTTGGAATGCCAATAAGATATTTAGTTAGTATGGAATTGCACATAATGGAAACAAATTATTGACACTACTGCAATGGCATAAACACTATTGCATGGCTGAGATGGTAAATAAATTTTACCTGCTCCTGGATGATGCTGCGAGCCTCAACAAGCTGTGCCTCTAGCTCAAGCTCACGCTCGCTAGCCTCACATGTCATTTCAGATCCCTTCTGAGCATCTTGAAGTTGCAGCATGCGCTCCTGTTCAATGATAAGGCTATTAGATGGAGCTTAACTGGAATGGCTCTTTTTTACAATTCAAGAACTAAAGATTCAAGAACTTAACTGGAATGTATATTTTATACAGTTCCAGAACTAAACATTCAAACTCCGTTGAATTAACACACGACAAAGACTGATACAGTTACTCAATCCTACATAACACCAAAGCACATCAATAAAATGTATTCTCTTCCTTTTCTTTTTCTTAAGCTCGATTATGATCTCCATATAGTGAAACTCTCAAAGGTTTTTATTATCTTATCACAACGCTTTGTTTCATAACTGCTATTATCAAACATAACTGCTACTATCAAACATACAGCTAGATTTTGAAATGAGTGTCTTGAGACTTGAAGTGTACTAAGTCTCTTAAAAAACCAATCCAGATGGCATATGAGGAGAAAGACCTGCTCCACTACAACACTCCCAAGAAACTCTCAAAACAGTCGGGATGACTTTTCTGATCGAAGTGAACGTGTTTTTTCACATGAAGCCATTAAGAAAAGCTCATCGTGACTCAAACTACTGTCGAACGACAACATTCACATACACACATTTTATTTTTTTGTAAAAGAAATTTTGCATTAAAAAACGTTTCACTCGTAGCTGCCACACACACACACACACATCACCCCATGCATGGATCTCTCTCTCTCTCTCTCTCTCTCTCTCTCTCTCTCTCACATAGTGGACTCTTGTTTGTACTAAGGTTTGAAAGGGGGCCGTGTAAAGTGCCTCTTGGGTGGATATTCAAGCTACGCAACGTGGCTGCTAATGCAATATGCGTGGCTCTTCTTCCATGCACATGTAATTGGTCGATTTGGGTTGGACGATTCTCGTGAAAGTGTTCTATCTAAGGCGGTTTCATGAATCTATATACTTACTCTACCCAGTGTCTCAAGCGCACATAAGAGCCGACTCTGGAGTGATTGTGACGCATGTACTCAAACCCTTCCACCCCACACACATATGTATGCATGCAACAATATGAGGTGGAATTGCAATCTCCCACAGCACCTTCATAATTCTTAAATGAAATACAAACTCAAATCTTCATTGAAAGCCACCAGACCTTGATTGAAGCCATCTTCGCTCTTAAACTCTGCTCAATTTGATCTCTAGCCATGTGAAAGGGAAGATCAAAAACATCCTGCATTGAATACTTATAGTTCTATTAGATGTGGTCTACCCAATGTCCCAAAATGAATTCTACAAATCCCCGTGAAGTAGTTGTCATAACATACCGTGCGCCCTCCTAGTGGAGTAGGTGGAGGCTCGTTATCGAGTACATTATTTGATGATCCCCCCTTTGTTACACAATTTGATGTGTTTAAAAAATCCCGCATATCGACCTGCAATGTCAAAAAATGATAGCCATCACACATCACTATATTAGAGCACAGCAATATGAAGATTTACTTACTGAAGCCTATAGAAGTAGCTCTTTCGGAAGCATGGAGAACATAGTTGCTAGGCGAAACAGAAACAGAAGAAACGAAAACAGAAGAAACCAAGGAAACAAAGTTTTCGGCCCCACCGAAATGGAAACGGAAGAAACGGCAATATGGTACAATTTATATATAAAAAATTATTTTGTATACATAATACAATTATCAATAGAGTGCAAATTATACATAATACAATTATCTATACTTGAAGCATCATGCATGCTTCTATGATTCTAAATTCCTATGATGATTGATCTATCTAGTATCATCTATTATCCATGAATGATGCTTCAACTATCAACATGTGTCATGAACTAAGTTCTAACTTCTAACTTCTAAGAACTTCTAACTTCTAACAAGTTTAAATTAGACGTTTGAGAGGGAGGATGGAGAGGTGAGAGGGAGGATGGAGAGGTGAGAAAGGATGGAGAGGTAGAAGGAGGACGGGGAGGTGAAAGAGGATGGGGAGGTAGAAAGAGTCCGCCGAGGAGGATGAGAGGTAGAAGGAGGATGGAGAGGTAAGGGAGGAAAGGTAGTGGAGGGATGGAGAGCTGAGAGCAGGCTGAGGATGGAGAGCAACTACCAGCCTGCAGGATGGAGGGATGGAGAGGAGAGCAGACTACGGGTGCCAGGGCCCAGGAATCAAAGATGGAGAGGCTGGAAAGCAGCAGGATGGAGAGCAGCAACACCAGAGGCGGCAAAAACGACAACAAGAGGCGAAGAATCGGCGAAAAACGTTTTAATTAAAAAAAACAATCTAATCAAAAGAGGGCCAATAACAGCCCCCCCCCCCCAAAAAAAAAAAAGAACACTGTTTCGGCGTTTCCGTTTCCAGGCCTGAAACGACCGTTTCTAGTAACTATGATGGAAAACTGGACCAAGAGCTGCAAGCTTTCAAAAGCAGTAAACCTTGGAAACAAAATACCAGAGACTGAAAGACTGATTTAGATGACCAATAATTTCTGCCTAAAGGAAGAAAGCTAGCCACTTGTCCAATAACATCAATGCCTAAATGCATGAAAATGAACTTCAAGCGGCCACACAACAGAAAAAAGGGAGATTGAAGACCTCCTTATATGCTGCAAGGAGGTGAGGATAGTCTACAAAGATATCCTCATCAGCCCATGGTGCCTTGCAAGAGTGTCAATGCTTCAATCTGACTGCAAAAGAGGGATGTTAACTGCCAGTGCCTCTCTTGAACTTGTGAAGTAAAATCCAGTCACCTTCTTATCTCCAGCTGATCCACTTCAGAAGGCTCTATCAATAGTGAATAGATATATGGATTCAGCCATGATACAGTGGAACACTTGATGCAGCGTCCACTTCTTGGAGCTGAAGCTTCATGGCTTGAATGATGGGAAATGGTCCAAAGTTCAAAAAGGATAGCTTCAAGCAGTCCTTCCCAATCTCCTTGATCTTTTGTTTACTATCCTCGTGCACTACCTATTGGTTTGTTTAGTATGCCTCCTATGCTTTGGCTATTTTCTCGATCTTCATGGCTACATCATTGATGACCTGAATGATGGGAAATGGTCCAAATATCTAATAGGACAGCTTCGGGAACTTCTTCCCATGTAGCCATTCCAAGATGTAGTCAATCTATAAGAAGAGGTTAAGTGCTTAATGTACCACCTGTACACAGCAGAAACGAACACAAACTGTTTCCAAAACACACCCAATAGTACACTGTAAATGAACCAGCATAAAACACTGATATACAGAAGATATGTCAGCAAGTAGAACCTCTAAAAGAACTCACTATATCTGAGCTCAGAAGTGGGAAAGGGTGGCTCCAAAGAGAGCACTATTGGAAAGGTCACCTCCCCATCTGTAAGCCCCCAAATGAGGAGAGCGTGGGGGAGGGAGACCTAGGGCAGAAGATGCCCAGAGAAGAAAGAGAGAGGGGGCTGCCACATGGGCAGCACCTCACAAGAGAAGAAGGCTGCAAAGGACGGAACCTGTGGAAGGAGCAGAAGGCAAGGACAGCAAGCCCTGGATCTGACCTGGCAGAGGCACAGATATGGCAGGGAGTGCAGGCCCAGATATGCGGCAGGAAATGTGACTGTCAGATGGATGCTGGAGTTCAGAAGGGGACAGTACAGGATTACACAAGCGCTTGGTGGGTGCCTCAATGAGAGTTTGCTTTCAGAGCGAACATTCAGGTAGTACAACATCTGGTATGTATTTGATATTCCGCATTTGAGCCTTTATAGCATGCTGTGGAGAGACTCTGCTCTTCATTTGTCTCAGGTGAGATAAGAGATTGGAAGGAATTGGCCTTCTTCGAAGGCAGAAGAGGAAGTATTGGTGCTTCTTCAAATCTCGGACGCAGATTGCTAGAAAGTGATGGACAAAGAATACTGAAGCCAGAAGAGTACCTGCTTGAGAACTCAGCGAGAGTTCATGGTCCAGGTTATCTGGAAATATTCATTGGTTGCAGACCTTGCCAAAGGAAGGACGGGTTGAAACAGACCCTCAGAGCATGGTGCCTGGAAGACTCCAGGTTGTTCACTCATTATGAGGGGGACGACTGGAAGATCATGACGGCTGGATTGCTCGAGTTCAAAGGCGGGAACGTGACTAAAGAAGGTGGTACCACGAGGTGCTACCAGAGATGGACCTCTGTACCAGGATGGTGTGCGGAAGCGGAACCGGACCTGGTGGAGCAGGAGCCACTGGATGAAAAGCCAGGAAAAGATTTCGACTCCGAAAGGTTCCAGAGGACTACGACCAGGAAGTTACTGGAGCATTTTCATCGACGTGTTGGCATTGGGCCGAGATGTGTCGGTGAGAGGGGGTGTTGGAAAGGTCACCTCCCCATCTGTAAGCCCCCAAATGAGGAGAGCGTGGGGGAGGGAGACCTAGGGCAGAAGATGCCCAGAGAAGAAAGAGAGAGGGGGCTGCCACATGGGCAGCACCTCACAAGAGAAGAAGGCTGCAAAGGACGGAACCTGTGGAAGGAGTAGAAGGCGGGGACAGCAAGCCCTAGATCTGACCTGGCAGGGCGCGATGACATCAGCAGTGTACGGCGCTGGACACGTGGCTGGGAAGAGAGCCTGGCAGAGCCACAGATATGGCAGGGAGTGCAGGCCCAGATATGCAGCAGGAAATGTGACTGTCAGTGGGCAGGAGGCAGGTCTTTTATAGGCTGGATACTTGCCTTGAAAGGAGGGCCAAAGGGCCCTGGAAGTTTGGGCCAAAAAGCCTTGGGAAGTGTGCCCTTTTTAGGGCTGGACCAGCCACACACTGGTCGCCCAGTCTGGTCGGCCAGTCTGTACCAGGCTGGTCGGTTTTTTTGCCAGCCCCCTTGGGGCCTATAAAAGGAGAGGCCCTGGGCCTCATTTCACATCCAACAGTTCAGCAGAACCAGCAGCAGACAGGAGCAGCCAGAAGGCATTTTCTTGGGCCTCATCTTGGAGGTGAAGGAAAGTAGAGGGTGTGCTGCAGACTGAGCTCTCAAGGGCTGAACCTTGGCTGTCTCTCAGGGCAGCAAGGTGTTGTGATCTGGACGGAAAGTCTACAGAAGCTCCAAGTGGAGCACGCGGGCTCGAGTCTAGAGATAGCCAGCAGATTGGAGAAGGACCTTGTGGTTAGATCAGAGGACCACACCATTGGTGGGACTCTGGATCTATCTCTTTTGTATTGTGTCCATAGTTTTGCACGGAAATATATTTTGGTGGTTTCTCTATCTGGCTGGTTCATTGTCTATTGATGAGTCTGCACATCTATGTGACGCACATTAAGTAAAGAAGTTTGTGATTCCACACCCACACCGCACACTGTGTGAGCTCCTAGGCATTACTATAAGTCTTCCGCTGCGTGTACCCTCTGTTGGGTCTTTTCTAACAAGCACAAACTCTAGCAAGTGCCAGGCAAAATGTTATGCTCTAGCCGAGATAGCATGACCTCGGATAGATCGGTGGGCATTTTCTCTTAGATGACCAACTTTTGTAATAGTTAATGTGCGTAATTAAAATGGTCAAGAGAAGTAACTGCCAAGGTCCTAGGTGAGGGCGGAATGGCATTGACTAGATAGTTCTGAGTGCTAAGGCCTAGGTGCACCTAAATGTGCAATAATGCCAAGGGGCAAGTGGGTTTTAATGTGCCCCAAGAGAGGGGTAAAAAGGTGCACCAAGTGGAGAGGCCAAAATGCTGACATTTGGCAAGGAGAACTATCTAGGGAATTGAGGGTCTCATGGATAAGTATGAAGGAAAATAACGAAGAAAATGTACGTAATATGACAAATCTACTATCCCTGAGAATTGGCTGGGAGGAACAACTGAAAAGCCATCGCCCGTGACTATTTTCAACGACGAAGGAGAGAATTAGAAGAATGAAAGCACTAGGATAGACGAAGTTTGTTGACATTTTGGTATCAGAGCGAGGTCAGAGCGCAGTTTTTGAAGGATATAGATCACGTTTTGTACTGGACGATGGGCGGCAGACTGGAGCAATGGAAAAGAATCAGGCGCAACTTCTAGAACAGGCGTAATTTTGACGAATCTCAGTTTGTATATTCGATTCTGATTCTGCAAGTAAATCGGCGTGGAATCTGATCTACTTCGAGGTCTCAGCCTGTCCTGGCAAAATTGGAATCTTGAAATCGATATATGACAATTCCTGATCGACAGTTTGGAATTCAGCGCTGAAAACTGTTCCAGATTTGGACCTGTTTAGATTCCTTTGTACTTGAAATTGGGCTTGTTGCAGAACAGTGCATTCAGGAATCAGATTCTGAGATTAGAGTGAAACCTCGGAACTGACGAAAGCAGGGGCGAAAGTTTCGAGTCTTGAAGTTGCATTCGGTGCATTAAATTCGCTGCAGATCGACTATTCAGAATCAGTTCCTGATACTTGGACTTGGACGAGTTTTTGAGAAGAAGAAAGCCCAGGGAGCATCTTTTTCCTTTCGTTTGAGTTTCTAGTTTTTCGATTTCCACTCTGTTATTGCGTACCGCAGAGAGAAATTCGAAAAGTTGTATATATATTACTTTGGAGTTTGGCGTGTTGAGGAAAAAAAAAACAGAAAAGGGAGAGAGTATATATTTTCGGGAAAAAAAAAAAAACAGAGATATATACATTTTATTTTTTCTTTGAAGAAAAAAATGGATACCGAGGGACAAGATTCTAGGATGAATCCTGAAGGATCTAGGATTCAATCCACACGACAGATGTCACATCATGCAGTACCTACTTTGATTGGTAGGATTTCGATATTAGAGGATGCTTTACAGCAGATTATGAACCAGCAGCTTCAAGTGAATGCTGGTCAAAATGAGATCAGGGAGATGGTGCAAGCCTTGTCGACTAGACCGTCTAGGATTGATAAGGGCAAAGCTCCAGCAGAGCCAGAGCCCAGTATACATTCCTTAGAGCGCGCAAGGGTCAAAGTGCCCAATATTGCTAATTATAGACCGGAGAAGTACGCTGGTCGGATGACCGAGCGCAGCTCTGATGTGATCGAGGTTTGGTTACACAAGTGGGAAGAAGCCTTCGCCATTTGTGAGATTAGATCCGATCTAAAGAAAATCCGCGAGGCCACACACCTGTTTATTGAGGCAGCGGACAGATGGTGGATAAAGCAACAAAAGGATCAAGTTGCTCCAACCACCTGGGAAGGGTTTAAAGCTGAATTCAATAAACACTTTCTCCCACCTGATGAAGAATCCCGAGCTTGGGATGCTTATAGAAATCTTCGTCAGAGGAGCTTGTCAGTGGCAGAGTACACTGACAAATTCAGGGAATGTGTCATGAAGATAACAGAGCCTCTCCCTATGTCGGTTCAGTTAAAAGACTATATCTATGGACTGAACGACAAGATCAAAATGGAAGTTCGGGCTAAATATGTGACTACACTAGATGAATCTATAGCAGTAGCCCTGAACTATGAGGATGCCAGAGGCAGATCTGGTGGATTTGTGCAGGCAGGGACTCAGTATGAGCACCCGAGAAAGGGGGGATTTCAGAGGAAATGGGTTTCAAAGACAAGTGTCTCGCAGCCAAGTGGCCAAACCAAGCAGGTGAAGCCGGTTGAGGGACCAGTAAAAACAAGTACCACCGTTGGGGTGAAAAGGAAAATAACTCCAATGGCAGCCCGGGCTTGGTCAAAGTCCTCATTGACCCCTGAACAAAAAGAGAAAGCTAGAAAAGAAGGATTGTGCTTCGGCTGCCTTCAGCGACATCAGTGGAAGGATTGTCCACTGAATAAAGACCGTCGCACAGCTAATATGATAATATCTGAATGCGACGTAGAAATGCAGGAGAGTCCCAGTGCGGAACATATGCAGATGCAACTGGCGGGACCTTCTCAGAGGAGATAGAGGATGACATTTTGGTATCAGAGCAGGTTTCGATCCTGGGACCTGTGGGTTATGGGCCCACCACGCTTCCGCTGCGCACTGAATAATATCACTGTTAAGCACAGGTATCCGATGGCTCAGATTGATGATTTGCTAGATGCATTACATGGAGCCGTGATTTTCAGTAAGATAGATCTTAAGTGTGGCTACCATCAGATCCGGATTAGAGCCGAGGATGTGCATAAAACCGCTTTCAGAAGCAGGTTTGGTCATTATGAGTTTTTGGTAATGCCCTTCGGACTTACCAATGCTCCAGCGACCTTGGTCATGCTATCTCGGCTAGAGCATAACATTCCTTCCCTCTTCAAGCATCAGCGTCCTCAATGATGAAATCTGGGAACGCTCTCCGTAACTGGTATACGGATCCCCAGGTAGCTTCCGATAGAGGCTGACCATGCCATGCAACCAACACCGTGGGTATCTTCCGATTTCGTATTTGCATTGTTCCTCGGTCCAGGATTCTTGTTGGCTTGCGCCTTGCAATATCCTCTATCTCCTGAAACAAAACTACACCTTCGATTAGTGAGTCACCTGTATGCAAAAATTTCTTTAAGCACGAAACATGAAAAACCGGGTGCACCTTACACCCCGTGGTTAATTCTAAAGAGAATAGGCAGTGTAGCCTATAAATTAGAATTACCACAGGGGTGTAAGGTGCACCCGGTTTTTCATGTTTCGCGCTTAAAGAAATTTTTGCATACAGGTGACTCACTAATCGAAGGTGTGGTTTTGTTTCAGGAGATAGAGGATATTGCAAGGCGCAAGCCAACAAGAATCCTGGACCGAGAAACAATGCAAATACGAAATCGGAAGATACCCACGGTGTTGGTTGCATGGCATGGTCAGCCTCTATCGGAAGCTACCTGGGAATCCGTATACCAGTTACGGAGAGCGTTCCCAGATTTCATCATCGAGGACGCTGATGCTTGAAGAGGGAAGGAATGTTATGCTCTAGCCGAGATAGCATGACCTCGGATAGATCAGTGGGCATTTTCTCTTAGATGACCAACTTTTGTAATAGTTAATGTGCGTAATTAAAATGGTCAAGAGAAGTAACTGCCAAGGTCCTAGGTGAGGGCGGAATGGCATTGACTAGATAGTTCTGAGTGCTAAGGCCTAGGTGCACCTAAATGTGCAATAATGCCAAGGGGCAAGTGGGTTTTAATGTGCCCCAAGAGAGGGGTAAAAAGGTGCACCAAGTGGAGAGGCCAAAATGCTGACATTTGGCAAGGAGAACTATCTAGGGAATTGAGGGTCTCATGGATAAGTATGAAGGAAAATAACGAACAAAATGTACGTAATATGACGAATCTACTATCCCTGAGAATTGGCTGGGAGGAACAACTGAAAAGCCATCGCCCGTGACTATTTTCAACGATGAAGGAGAGAATTAGAAGAATGAAAGCACTAGGATAGACGAAGTTTGTTGACACAAAATACAGCACAGCCCTAAAGCTGGCCGGCCAGGTTCACCCAACCAGGCTAAACAGCCGGTCAGATCCAGTGAGCAATCTGGGCCAGGCTCATTGCACCTTACCAGGCCGACCTGGTCAACATATTGACCCGAGCAGAGGGCTTGTACCAGCTCACAGAGTGGTCCTATTTCAATATCTTCATCATTATCGCCTTGAGCCCTTCTCCCCGCACAAATCACTGCAGAGTGCAACACTAGGTCCCAACATTCTGCCTCGAACAGACGCCGACTACATCTGTCAAAACATTGTATTTCCTACCCCCGCCAACCCTGATCTACTTCCCAGCATTTTCGGCTCACAAACGGGGTCAATGAACTCTAACACCCTTTCTCACTGACTCAATATGAGCCAACCCCTATGCATCGAATAAGGTACTTCATCTGATCACAAGAAAGAGCCGTGGTGAATAGGTCTACATCATTTTGTTTTGTTGGGCAATAGGTGAGCTCGATCAATTTGTCCATTATCAACTTTCTGATGAAGTCGTACTGACCCTCAATGTGTTTTGTCCGTGCATGAAACTTTGTAATCGCAATGCAGCTTTAGTTATTGCAGAAGATCTCCACCGCTTCTTCTTGTAGAACCTCCGTATCTTCAAGGATCCACCTAAGTCATAAGGACTCGCATGATGCCAAGGCAGCTCTATACTCTGCCTTCATGGATGAAAGAGAGATCATTGTTGCTTCTGTTACGCTCAAGTCGAGGTAGCATGACCTCGGAAGGGTCAGTCGACATTTTCCTCTAAAGGATCAATGTTTGTATTATATTTGTTTGGGCTTCATGTAAATGATCAAAAGGAATCAAGGTCAAGGTCCTTGGTAAGGGTGCCATAGCACTAGACTAGGTGGATCTAAGGCTAAGGGACCTAAATGCATGAAATGTACCAAGGGGCAAATAGTTTTAATGATATCCCAAGAGAGGGGTAAATGATGCATTAAGGAGGGACCCTAAAATGAAGACATGTGGCATACTAGATCCATCTAGGGAAATTTGGGGCTTGGTGGAGATTTAGTAAGCAAGAGCTTCAATGTAAAAAAATTTAGACGAGAAAGCTTACGACCACTGAGAACGGCTGGAAGGTGATTCAATGTGCCTACGCCCGTGATTTGACGTAACAAGCTAGAGGTTTTCGTGTAATATTTAGTATCAGAGCGTTCAAGTCGATCACGAGAAGTGGAGCGGGACAGGCTGGAAGAGCTATGACCGTATGGTCGTTGTAACCAGACGCTGCCGCAGGTTCGGTGATTGTCGCGAACAATTGACAGACCACGACAATCCACGGTATTTAGCTGCAAGCGATTGGGAACAAGGGAATTGAGAGAGGCCCTGGACTGGTTGGGAGCAAGATTGCACTCTAGTCAACATGATCGTTGCTTGGTTTCTTATTCGTTTGTAGATGGACGGCAAATAACAACTCTTCCCTAAGCCGTAGCGTGCTACCACCGGGAAGCCAATAAAGGAGCAGGGAGCTTCTCTTACGGAATCAGAGAAAAGGCTAAGAGTGGCGCACACGCTGGTTTACTGGTTATAACCTTTAGGACTAGCTGACCGTAATAATTCAGTATCTTTCATTGTTGAATGAAGATGTGGAAGACGGGATTACAGGAGCCTGTGAGCATGGGCTAGTTTTATAATTACTGTGATTCCGTTCGTCAACCTGCAGCTAGCTTAGGGCCATGGAACTGATCTAGACATCCACGACGAACCACTTAAAGGAACTTTGGCTTTTGATATCTGCGTTACGTGGAGGTCCTTCACGTTACATATGTTTAATGAGGTAGCGGATAGGTGGTGGATAAAACAGCAGAAAGATGGAGTGGCATCCACTACTTGGAAGGGGTTTTAAAAGGAATTTAGAAAACACTTCTGACCTCCAGACGAAGCATCCCGAGCTTGGGACCGATATCAAAACCTTCGTCAAAGAAAGTTATTAGTGGCGGAATACACTGATAAGTTCAGAGAAAGTGTAATGAAGGTTGATGAACCCCTACTTCAATCAATCGAAGTATAAGATTTTAACCTTAGATTGAATGATCGAATCAAGATGGAACTTCGAGCTAAGTATGCGAATACGCTAGATGAAGCAATTGCCATAGCCCTGAACTATGAGGATGCAAAAGGGAACACACCAAATGGGTTTGTGCAGGTTGGGACTCAGTATGGGTACCCGAAGAAAACTGGGTTTAAGAAGAAGTGGATTAGCAAAGCGAGTGGTGCCTCACAGCCTAGTGGTCAAGCCAAGCAAGCGAAACCAGTTGAGACTCCAAAATCAAGTACCACCATTGGAATGAAAAGAAAAGTAACACCAATGGCAACCCAGGCTTGGTCAAAGTCTTCTTTGAACCCAGAGCAAAGGGAAAAAGCGAGGAGAGAAGACTTGTGTTTTGGATGCCTTCAACCTCATCAGTGGAAAGATTATCCACGAAACAAAGATCGTCGGATGGCTGAGATGGTGGTCTCAGAATGCAGATTTAGCTAGCAGGATCTTCTCAAAGGTCAGTACCTGTTTTGTTATATGTGTATGTTGCTAAGTTAGTAACTAGTGCACTTGATAATATCCTCTCAAAGCCCGCAGCAACGGGGTATACAACCTTTAATGATACGGAGTTAATTAAGATGAAAGGACAAGTAACTGATCATGATGTCATTGTGTTGTTTGACTCAGTGTCAACGCACAATGTAATTAACTCCAAGCTTGTAAAGAGGCTGAAACTAAAAACTAGCCCATCTGACTATGCATATACAATCAGGATGGCAAATGGAAGTTCAACTGAAGTATGGGACCAAAGGGTTACCCAGTTGGAGCTTCGAATTCAAGACTATGCTGAGAAGCTTGATTTTGAAATGACTAAGCTTGCTCATGCAGACATAGCCCTGGGTAAGGCTTGGCATTCTAGGAAGAATCCAGCCATAGATTGGAAAAAGCACATTTATCAATTCAAGATGAATGATGTGTTGTATGTCTTACGAGGTGAAAAAGATATACCTCAAGGACCGTTGGTTTCCGTAATGAAAATTCGAAAAGCTCAAGAAGAGTTTTTGTTTCTTTGTACAACATCGATAGAGCCGGTTGATGATTCTTCGGCTAGCACTGATGTTGTCCAAAATGGAGAGATGGCCAAGCTGGCTGATCAAATAGCAGAGGAGTTCTCTAATTGTTTTAGGGATGAGCTACCTTATGGGTTACCTCCAAAGCGGAATATTTAGCATAAGATTGCACTAATCCCGGAGGCAGAACCTGTAAATAGACCTCCCTATAGGTTGAGTTTTACTGAAGAGACGGAGGTGCGAAGACAATTGGAAGAATACCTCAAGTTGGGGCAGATTCAACCAAGTTTCTCACCTTTTGCTTCGCTAGTGATATTAAAGAAGAAGAAAGATGATACTTTTCGCCTCTGTATAGATTATAGAGCATTGAATAATATCACTATTAAGCACAGGTATCCAATGGCTCGAATCGATGATTTGCTAGATGCATTTTCAGTAAGATAGATCTTAAATGTGGATACCATCAGATCCGTATTAGAGCCGAGGATGTGCATAAAACCGCTTTTGAAGCACATTTGGACATTATGAGTTTTTGGTAATGCCCTTTGGACTTACCAATGCTCTAGCTACATTCGTCATGCTTATGAACGATTTACTACGTCCGTATCTCGAAAAATTTCTAGTACACTTTATTGACGATATTCTGGTATTCAGTAAAAGCATTTATTGACGATATTGTGGTATTCAGTAAAAGCATTATTAAGCATCACGAACACTTAAGAATAGTGTTCAGTACTTTGAGAAGCCAGTCTTTATGTAAATAAAAAGAAAACTATACTGTGTATAGTTAGACTTGAATATTTAGGATTCATAATTACTCCTGAGGGGGTAGAAATGGATCCAAAGAAAGTGACTGCGATACGGACTTGGCCAATCCCTCAGAGTTTGACCGCTTTGCGATCATTCTTGGGATTTGTTCAATTTTATCGTAGACATATCAAAGGATATTTCGAAATAGTATCGCTATTGACTAATCTGACCTCAGATAAAGTACCTTTTATATGGGGACAGAATCAACAAGAAAGTTTTAACACGATAAAACAAGCTGTGATCTCAGGACCGGTGTTAAAAATAGTTGATCCCCAGAAACCGTTTTTCCTTGAAACCGATGCAAGTGGCATTGCAGTAGGAGCAATTCTCCTCCAAGAGGGAAGGCCAGTAGCCTTTGAAAGCAAGAAGCTTTCTCCCTCTCAATGAAATTGGCCAACTCATGAATTACAGTTGTATGTTGTTGTCCATGCTCTGAAAACATGGAGACATTATTTGTATGGATCATAGTTTTATGTTGATGTTGATCATGATACTCTGAAACATTTTTGTAAACAACCTCACTTAGGAGTTTAACTTGACGATTCGATACCGAAGAGGGAAGGATAATAAAGTTGTTGATGCGTTGTCACGCATTATGCATAATATAAGTTTCACGGTATTAGAGAGTGCTCTAATGACCGAGATTAGAGAAACTCAAAAGGTGGACGGGTTCGTCCAGAGCCTTTGGCCTAAGGCTCATGTATTCAAACCCGGGGAAAAGGATGACCTGGCATCCAGAAAAGGCCAAACTTATGCAAGATATGCCATAAGGGATGGTATGCTGAAAAGAAATGGCAAGATAGTAGTACATAATCAGAATGATCTCAGGCAGAGAGTCATTCAACAGTGCCATGATAGCCCATGTGCGGGACATCTAAGAGTCAAGAAGACATATAATCTCCTGAGACAAGATTTCTTTTGGCCAAAGATGAAAAGCATATTCATGAATATGTGACACGTTTTTCGTGTCATGTAAGTAAGGCAGAGCGGGTAAAGCCACTCGGACTTTTACAGCCCTTGGAGACTGGATAGGTGGGAGAGCATTTCCATGGACTTTATTGTAGGTCTGCCTACGACACAAGGTGGATATGATTCTATCCTTGTGGTGGTTGATCGTTTTACCAAGATGGCTCATTTCATTCCAACTAGAGAGTCTGTTAGTGCACCACAAGTGGCAGATTTGTTTATTAGACATATATTTCGTTTGCATGGATTACCCAAATCCATAGTGTTAGACCAAGATGTCAAATTTACCGGTCATTTTTGGATTGCGGTCTTTGAGCCACTAAGGACTCAGTTGGGAATGAGTAGTGGGGATCATCCAGAAACGGATGGTCAGACAGAAAGAATCAACCAAATTTTAGAGGATATACTTAGAGCATATGTGTCATTGAGACAACATACATAGGACAAGTGGTTGCCATTGTTAGAATTAGCCTACAATGATAGAAAACATTCCTCTACAAGGTTCAATCCTTTTGAGCGGAACTATGGTTATAGACCAGCAAATCCAACTATAGTTGGAATACCTCAGAAAGTACCTAGTGCAGCGAACTTTGTGGTTCAGATGCGTGAGATGCTAGCACTTGCGAGAGCTAACATCCGCCAAGCTATGGATAGAGCTAAGGCGTATGCAGATGAAAACCGATCCGCTAGAGAATTTAAGGAATGAGAAAAAGTTTTTCTCATAGTTCCTTCGCACTAAGTCTTTGACTGTAGGAGAGTGTGCTAAGTTATGACCTCGATATTATGAGCCATGGTTAATTCTAAAAAGAATAGGCAAGGTAGCCTATAAATTAGAATTGCCACAGGGTTGTAAGGTGCACCCGGTGTTTCATGTTTCTCGTTTAAAGAAATTTTTGCATACAGGCGACTCACTAATCGAAGGTGTTGTTTTGTTTCAGGAGATAGAGGATAATGCAAGACGCAAACCGTTTCAGGAGATAGAGGATAATGCAAGACGCAAACCAACAAGAATCCTGGACCGAAGAACAATGCAAGTACGCAATCGGAAGATACCCACGGTGTTGGTTGCATGGCATGGTCCACCTCTATCAGAAGCTACCTGGGAATCCGTATACCAGTTACGGAGAATGTTCCCAGACTTTATCATCGAGGATGCCGATGCCTGAAGAGGGAAGGAATGTTACGCTCAAGTCGAGGTAACATGACCTCGAAATGGTCAATCGACATTTTCCTTTAAAGGATCAATGTTTGTATTATATTTGTTTGGGCTTCATGTAAATGATCAAAAGGAATCAAGGTCAAGGTCCTTGGTGAGGGTAACATGGCACTAGACTAGGTGGATCTAAGGCTAAGGGACCCAAATGCATGAAATGTACCAAGGGGCAAATAGTTTTAATGATATCCCAAGAGAGGGGTAAATGATGCATTAAGGAGGGACCCTAAAATGAAGACATGTGGCATACTAGATCCATCTAGGGAAATTTGGGGCTTGGTGGAGATTTAGTAAGCAAGAGCTTCAACGTAAAAAAATTTAGACGAGAAAGCTTACGACCACTGAGAACGGCTAGGAGGTGATTCAATGTGCCTGCGCCCGTGATTCGACGTAACAAGCTAGGAGTAAACAGGTTTTTGTGTAATAGCTTCTTACTGAGCCAAGAAATGACCCCTAACCCAGTAGAAAACAGTAGCCAGTCGTGGAAGGCCAAGTGTCCCGGTCTCCAGCCCAATCAAGGAGTTTTGAAACGGCACATTTCGAAACGGGTTTCGGGGTGTCGGAAACGTTTCAGGGCCATCTCGAAATGTCTGTAAAAACGTTTGGTGCATAATAGGGTACTAATAAATTTAGAAAAAAAATCCCCAAAAAATAAACATTTTAGTTTATTACCACGAGAACTCCAATGCTTGAAAGAAACTCATCAAACATAGTGCACAGACATGTGATATGTCACTTAGAACATGAAATTTGAAACAAATTACTAGTCTCTAAATCAGAAAATCAACAACACATCATTGAAGATTCAAGAGTCAATGGTCATATTTCAGAATTGAAAAGGATGCACGAATCATGATCATGTCACATGACAAGAAGTTCAATCTTCAAGCTGAAATGATGCTAACAGATGCTCCAGGTTTTTTAGGTGCTCCACTGTAGCACCAGCATGCGGCGAAAAAACAATCACATGACAAGAAGTTCAATCTTCAAGCTGAAATGATGCTAACAGGTGCTCTGGGTTTTTTAGGTGCTCCACTGTAGCACCAGCATGTGGCGAAAAAACGAACAGAAACTCTTTCCAAAACACAACCAACAGTTTACTATCAATGAACTAACATAATATGACAGCAACTGGAACCTCGAAAAGAACTCACTATATTCATCCATGGAATTGGGAAAGTGTGGCTCCAGTTAGAGCACAAACTCCATCAGGTGCTAAGCAAAATACAGCCATGTATCAAAACTGAGGGAGATGAAGGCTGCTACAGCTCTGTGTATGCTCTTGTGTGCCTCGATGAAGAGGGTTTCAGATGGATGCAAAGACTGAGGTAGTTGCCTCCTTTATATTAGGCATTCTATCCCTAACCCTGGCCAACCAGGCTCAGCCAATGACCAGATCTGGACCAAGTCCATTGCACCTAACCAGTCTGACCTAGTCAAGCTGTTTGACGGGCCTGTAGCAGTAGACCGGATGGTCAACTGGACTGGCCAAGAACTGAGGTCTGTTGACTGTTGAATGTGAGCTAAAGTACACACCTGACTGTATTATCCGTTTCCTTGACAAAATGTATGGACAGCTGTAAATGGGAAATTCATGCACTTGATGAAGCCTTGCTCTTAACAACTTCTACAATTGTGTGTCCATGTCATCCTCTGGCCGTACTGGCAGTAACAATGGTGGTAAACCGTAAGATCAATATCTTAAAAACAAACCTTGAACTTCTGTAACAAAGCTCTTGATGTGGATTGTTGGCTGAGAATTCTGAGGCCAAATTGACAAAGATTAGGTAAACGTCCCCACTCAACATAACTCCCCATTCACCTAGCTGGCTGATATTTATAATCAACAAGAAACACTGCTGGAATGGTGATATCCAGACCCTTCTTCTTGTAGTTAGGTGAAACCACAAATACAATACTTTGGCCATTGAAAATTCAAGGCGACTAACTCTATGGGCAAGAGAGTAAGTTGGGGACTCTACCCTACACTGGCAGGGATAATATCAGCTAAGCTCTTGGAATCTGTAAAGTTCACAACCTTCTGCTCACCTATCTGAATAAAACTAGAACATGGCCCACTTATCCTTAATCTCCTCGATGACAATGTAAGTCATTTTGGTCGGGGAGGAGGATGCAATGGGACTAACCACAACCACCGTCTCCTCACAACAATTTTTGTCATGAGAACAATCCTGCTTGTTGTGGCCCTATAACACCTGACTCCACAACAGTCAAAGTTCAAATTTCGACTTAGATATCTATGTGGCCCTATAATACCTGAGTCCACAACGGTCAAAGTTCAGATTTAAACTTAGATATCTATGTGAAATGACACCTAGAAAACAAAATAAAACTAGAGAAGCAAAGATCACCTGCATTGTTCGTAGAAGAGCCCGAAGATCAGAGTTCTCTGCCATAAGCTCATGCTTTTTGGATTCATAGGCATCGACCTAGTTTCAAAGGGAAAAAATTAGAGGGTTAATCCCTACAAAATAAACTCAAAAGAATGAAATGAAAATCTTCACTTTTGTTAGCAAAGAAAACATCCTTGCTTACAATCATCTTGTAGAAGTCCCCATCAGCTTTCTTTCCATTCCAAGTACCGCGTTGCCGTCCTTCTTTCTATACAACCAACATAAGAATTAAGGAGATCAATTTACACCAAGACATAGGAAATTGGCATCACATCTAGAAAGCACAAGTTACATAAAAATAACCTTGTAGATACACATGCATGCATGCATGCATACATACACACATATACATATGCGCATTATTTGTGCGCGCACTCACAAGAGTCTCTCTCTCTCTCTCTCTCTCTCTCTCTTTTTGTAACATTCCATTGGGTCCCATGGGTCGATTTCAGGCCCCCAGAGGACGATAATAATAGTTTCTTTCTTTCTTTCTTTCTCTCTCTCACACACACATACACAAACACGAGAGCTCCTCAAAGAGCCACCAGGTTACCTGGATATATGGAACCTGGGTAGGTACTAGGAGCATTAGCTTTGAGCACCTGATACTCTTCTATTTTGCTACTCTACTATTTTTTTCATTAGCTTAGCACTTTAGCTTTCAGGAAGGGCCTTAGTGAGCCCTTTGCTTCAGCCTTAGTGGCATGTACGAGTTACCTTTTGGTTTTGCACTTTGTCTCATAGGCTCGTGAGGCCTCTTGCAGACGTTAATACATCTTTCTTTCTTTCTTTCTCGCAAAGAGCACTTGCGCAAGATAAAAGAAAGGGTCAAGGCACACAGCCAGACTCTACCAAGTGCATGATCATGGAAGTTTTCCAGTCAAACCATACAGACCAGCAGACAACCGATAGTCGGCAAGCCCGAGATCCACAGCCAATTACACGACAAACTTTACAGCATGCTAACGCACGATCATACTTGGGAAGACCTCCCCTTCATGTTCACTTTAGATCGGGGAAATGACCAACGGTCGTTATAGTTGCTCTTGTTAGACGTAAGAGCTTTGTTAGGAGACCAAAACGGACTACACACACAAACAACTGCCCACGCTCCATCATAGGTTTCCTGTCATCTCAGCCGCATTTACCACTGATCCCCACTCGGCCACAATTCCTTATTCCTTTCATGTTACATTTGACACAATTTGATTATGTTGTATTCATTGTGGGTGATGATGCCCAATTAGAGGCTCCACCTTAGTAGCTCATTGTATCACGTTAACTTCAGTCTCATATACCCTTTGGTCTTTCAAAGACTTTTAATAAACTCTCTCCACGATACTGGGCTGGATTTTGCTTTGTACTTTGATGACACATATGATGATAGTGATGATGCAGTGGATCATAAGCTTGGTATCAGGTTATAGACCCATCTCTCTCTCTCTCTCTCTCTCTCTCTCTCTCTCTCTCTCTCCCCATGGATTAGCAATGAGAGCCATCGCCACAATGCTACCAATCAAGAGGCGCACATACCACATGCGGCACAGAGAGTGACAAGAGCACACACGATTATGGTCCGGTTTATCTTAGCCCTCCTCAGAGGAAACCGCCAAAGACAAGGTGTCACCCTTGACGTAGCCCATCGGATACAGAGATCGAGGAGACCATGCCCTCCGCCACCCCAAGAGACAACTCAACAAACACGATGCACTACTCGGAATGTGCAATTGTGTGTCGATAGCATTTAAAAGGCCAAAGTTCTTGCGAAGCATCGAACCCTCTATCTAATTTATTATAAGAAATGTCAATATGACTTAAAAATTTAGGACGATCAATTGTATTGCAATGAGTTGATGATACGAAGCATGTAAGAACAAAAGAGAACTCAGCAAGCATGTGCAGTAGAATAACATTCCTACATATAAAATATGAGACACATTTAAAAAGTAGAAAGAAAAAAAGTATATTGATTGACAATATGAGACAAAGACATGCAAGCATGTCACATCCCAGGGAAATCAAAGGTTGTAGATTTGAGAACCCCCAAACACTACTCAAAGTCCTTATGAAACCTCCTTTTAGATGGGCAAACGAAAAACCCCAAAAAACAGTGACTCTTCTCATGGGAAGAGGGAAAGAGAGTTCAAATAGTCAATATCTAAATGGGAGATACCTCCTCAAATTCCTCCCGAACTATTGAAAACTAGCAAATTTAAGTAGAGTCCTTAAGTTGTCAAAAATGACAACAAGAATTATGTGCTATAAGTGCCAAAGTGTGATATAGCAGCCACATGGGCATATCAACATGCAGGGCCATCCACATGCCCATGAGAGAGCTCAAACAGATTCCATATACCCAACGCACCTAAGGTGGATGACTGCACCATAGACTTTATCCTCATACCCCAAGAAACAACCATCACAAGTACCACTCACTAGATCATGAAATTGTTGAACATCCAAAGAAACCAAGCCTATTGTTCAAACATTGACTAGACATGCAAGATGTTGTCAGCACTTCATTTGTCATCCTGCTCCACTATCCTTGTACAATATTTGTAGGCTCTTCAACATACCTACTTATAGACTATGAGAAGCTTTGGTATTTGCAGCACAAATACTCCCCTTTATCTTTATGTTACTTCCTATTATAATCAATCACATTCTATACTATTGGAAAGTCATAATTTTTAACTTTTGATTGCAATAGACCTACATGCAAAATGATGTCGTTTGTCCTCTAAATAAAATACCTGCAACAAGTTCATGATTTCCATCCCTGATTTTGACTCCTTTTTCTTCTCCATTAAGACTTGATTAAGCTTCTCCTGTTCCAAGAATAACCAAAACAACAAAAAACTTAGCTCATCAAGAATAATCTAAACAATCATATCAATTGTGGATAACAATATCTTTTCCAAAAACGTTATGAAAATGACATTCTACCAGACCTAGAAATCCTTCATTGATTGTGGCAAATATTAATTTAAAAATCGCTTACATTCACTAGTGCTGAGAAAGTTACAAAAGTAGCTATCAAAACTCAACATTTGTTAAATTGTTCTAAGATATTGCTTTATCAGAGGTGTAGCAAACAAACAAATGGCCTTCTTTAAGTGGGCTCACTTGTTTCCCACATGGAAGAGGTTCCAGAATGGTTGTCTATCCCATGGGATCCCCCTACCTTAGCTTCTCACAACACTAACTTCTCCATACCACTACCACCCCCGAGCCAACAATACCTACTTGTTCTTTAGCTTTCCACCGAACACATCACAAGCTAACTTCTTCCTACGTCGCTTGCATCTTTACTTTGCTTGCTGATGTTAATTGCACCCCTGCAAGAAGATAGAACTGCTTTGATCACACACTCCCTTTGCAATGTCACTCTTGAATCTTGCCCCTACACCACCAACTCCACCCACCCACCACCCATTGGATCCATCCCTTGCAATAGCTAGTAGCCTAGTAAGAGGATGAGTGTAAGGCATTGCGCCGTAACTCAGATTTGAGACCAAGCATCCCCTTCCAACTGAGACAGAGACCCAACAAGACTATCATTGTCTAGTCCATCGCAGTACAGTGATTTCATCCGTCAGAATGAGGAAGAATTACTAAACATTCTGTTTAGTAGTAACTTTAAGGAGTCTTGACAGAAGTTCCTCAAGCGAAAGTCCCCATCCGCCTTTGTCAGGTCTGGAGTGTGTCATCGACAATGAGAGAGCAACTAATGTTTTGGGCTGCCAACAAGAGCCTTTTGAAGTAAGTGTGTAAGAGGGTAGGTCAACCTTTTATGTCTGGCCTCATGGGCATAAGATCATGAAGGGTTACACAATGAAGGGGCAGATTTTTACCCTTGTAAGCCCCTCTACTCATGATCTTCTCTGCGTAACCTTGCTAAAACTTTAATTTCCAATGGACCTATGTAGTCAGCTATCTTAGGTCCTCAAGCGCTTAATAGCCATCTCACATTGATCGAGTGCGAGTAGTCTAAGATTAAGCACATAATTTGTTGATCCCGGTTAAAACAAGGACCGTGCATACAAAATTTCATGTCGTCTTGACTATAGGACATACCATTTTTTACTTGGGTCATCAAAGTATTAAGGCTGATCCACAAGAGTTCCTTGGCTACACAACTCAAATTAAATAGTGCATTCAAACTACACAACTCAAATTAAATAGTGCATTCAAACGAGGAAACTAGGCATGGCAGCAATCTAAACTTGACCATATATTCTTTCTAAAACTCACAAGTTTTCAATGACTTCTTTTAGATTAAACGTGGGGAGTAAGTGCTGGCACATTGATCTTTCGGTTACTCAAATGGTAATTATCAAGCGGAGTGCATTGTCACCAACATGTTAAGAGCCAAAGAATTTGTCTTTAGGACCATTCGAGAGCTTCAATCATTGGCATAACATCATGGATCTATTGCACCGCTTCTCTCGAAATTCCTTTCACCTTACCTAAGAACCAATGCCTTTATAAGCCACGTCTCCAATGGCATTGGCCTGGCACACTCACGCATCGGTAAGTGACTCAAAGAGTGAGGATCTAGTGCCCCATACTCATCATTCTAAATTACATTGACAAACACAATTTGTGGGTGGTTACATCACATTTATCTCAATAATGCTCTCATATTGTGACGCTTGACACATTTGATAGGATTGTCGCTTGACACATTTATCTCAATAATGCTCTCATATTGTGTCGCTTGACACATCTAATAGGATTGTCGCTCCTACATGCTTCGCGGTTACATCACATTTATCTTATAACGCCGTCATGTTTATATGAGTGGACCTTAATTTGCAAGGGATCTACGACTAAAACCACCGCTGTCCACTAGCACGCATGGTCCCCAACTCCAACCACAACGAAAACTTTACTAGCTGCCCATCTTTATTGCATCAATGCTGTTTTTCATAGGTATCACACTCAATATCTCTATAATTTCTCCCATTTACCTTTTCCTTATGGTCTATACGCTATATCTTTGTGCAATCACATTTTTCAATACTTAATAGAAAGACTTTTTCTTTTGCGGAGGGAAGGTCGGGGTGTGTTGTGGGAAGAGGGGTTGAAATAATTGGATTGCTGTAAGAGTAATGAGCAAACGTGGGGCAGAGTAAGGTTCACTCATTGCTTACACTCTACTGCAATGGAAGTTCTAAAATCGAAGGATTCAGCAAGAAGAAATTCGCGAAACTTTATTTTCTTTTCCAGAGAAAAGAAAACTTCTATTAATGCTTGAAAAAACCCCATGCTTCTAGCCTCCGTAAAGGGACGAAGATGGTAAATACAATGAAAAGGTTGTTTAGAAAACACAGCCTGTTCCCAGGGTATCGGCTCACTGCCTAGGTTGCCTCAGGAACAGGGGCTAACAACCTCGGAGGTGGTCTATTCTACCAGCGGATAGGCCAAGCCATTCTGCTTAACTTTAAAGTTTCACATCCAGCCCTTGTTTAAATTTTCAAGCAACTCATCGTGTGGATCCCTTATTAATATCAAGTAAAAGCTAACATGACACAAACACATATCAACAAGCCTTTAGTTGAACCATTGATTCTCGCACGAACACTTCAATTCAGCAAGAAGAATTCTGCAAAACTTTAAAGCTTCACATCCAGCCCTTGTTTAAATTTTCAAGCAACTCATCTTGTGGATCCCTTATTACTATCAAGTAGAAGCTAACATGACACAAACACATATCAACAAGCCTTTAGTTGAACCATTGATTCTCGCAAGACCACAACATCAACAAAAAACGTCACTTAGAACTTTACTTAGAACTGAAAAGATATAGGAGTTGTGACTATGATTATCTATAAATTAAATCCAACAAGCACTTGCCTGCAATTTGATGTATTCTTTCTCCTTCTTTTTCATTTCATGAAGTTGCTGTGTACGAACTTGCTGTTACAAAATCATTTCAATGTATTATATCTGACCAGCCCCAAAAAAGAAAGATAAAGCCCTGGAAATCTCTTTCATAAATAATGTAATAATTAATCTGATATCTGGATGTACTTGATTTCCGATGACCATGCGCTGAAACTCATCACGCTCTTGCTGAAGCTTCTCGATTTGAGCTCTGAATGCAGCTGATGCTTTCTGCTCCTGTTTTACAAAATATATGCTTTTTAAGCAACTATGATGAAATAGATATATGCAGAAAATGGTTTCTCTTGAAAGTGGACATCAAAATCTTCCTTTCATCCTCCCCTGATTAGTTAAAAGTTTGAATGAAGAACCAAGGCTCCATGGTTTCACTCCTGTATGAACCATGAGTCTAATGAATGCAAAAAACAGTCTGCATAAAATCACAAAACATACTGCCCGTGTGAGTGCAGCTAATTCGCGTTCTTTGGAAGAAAGCTGACCCTCCAAGCGTTCCACTTTGGCTTCCAACCGAGCCATATCAGAAAGAAGCCTGTGTTAGCACCAAGGGTCAGGCTATCAGACTTCCATTGTCGTTATGTGTTTCTCTCTAAATACCATGGATAAAGAACACAAATTTCCACGTGCTGCCATTGTCATGATGTGTTTCTCTCTAAATACCATAGATAAGAACGACAAATTTCCATGTGCTGCCACAGATATCACAAGAATGCAGCACAATAGAAGGATTTGTGAAAAAGCACAGGATCATTCACTCCTCAGTTGTCCCTAGACAATCAGCATATAACCCTGAGGAGACCTTAGCATACCAGACAGGGAATAAAAATGAATACAAAGGGCAGTATAATTATCATAATTACAACAGCATAAGCCTCAAATATTTAAAGTGTGCCTGTAATTTTCATGTGATGCTCTGAGATTCCCAAGGAGGATACTGTTAAAACTAATTTCTGAGATGGAATGTCCTAAATCAAGTCCAATAAGACATCTTAAATTTTGGCATTCTCGAGTCCAAGATGGAAACTTTGGAGTGTCTCTCTCTCTCTCTCTCTCTCTCTCTCTCTCTCTCTCTCTCTCTGTCTCTCTCTCTGTCTCTGTCTCTGTCTCTGCGCACCCCACCTTGGATCACATCTTCACATTATGCACCATCATAGCGGATGCCAGAAAAAAATATCAGAGGATGTATAAGTGCCTTGTTGACTCCTAGAATGCCTTTGACTGAGTGCCACATGCTCAACACTTACGATTCCACATTCCCTACAATTCTAAAGGTCATAACACAGCATCACCTGTATCCCAAGGTAGGCAAACATGCCCTTGGAGCATACATCACAGCAGTCGTCTATGCCTCACCTCTGCAAAGTGAAGCTCAGGCTGCCCCTTATTACCTCTGCTACCCTTCCTCATCAACTCAACTGAGCTTGCCCAGGCTGCTTGGGGGCAAGGGGGGAGGAGTCCCCTCCCTAAGTAGGGCTAAGGGCCTAGGCCAACTCAGGATTGATATATAGAAAAGGGGTTGAAGGGAAAACACATCGACATGGAATGCTCGAAGCTGAAGACTTTTGCATTGACTCCAACAGGAAAATATTCCAACTCAACCATTGCTTCAATCCCTACACCAGTCCCATTCAAGAAAGTGTACCAAAGACAACATGACAGAACACAAGCATTTCAGGTCTACAAGAGCAGATTTCTCAGCTACTGCAAGAGATTAAAGACCCTAAGCTGCTACTTGCAGCAATGGAGATGAAATTTCAAGACATGGAAAGCACTAATAACTAAGAAGTCATAAAAAGACATTTTAAAAATGCAATACATCTCCACATATGCCACAGCTTGTTTCTACTTTTAATGAAATGATCACTACCCAAATGAAGGCAATGGAAGCAGAGCATAGTAAGATCCACCGGGATGTACCTCAGGTTAAGGATCTTTTCGGGATACCTCTTACCCATAAGGGGGTCCTACTTTTGGTTTTTTCCCCCCCCTTGGGATCCCCCCAGTTTTATTCCGCAGGGCATGGGGGCGCGGCGGGAGGTCGGGTATTATTGTTAACTAATTATACTAATTAGTTAAAAAGCATTTCACATATTGCATAGGCAAGCATCCCAATCCCTCTAGACCTGTGCATGCTGCCCGTGCAATAATGTGTTTATGCTCTTAACCTCTCCAGCATTCAATCCTCTCCATGACCTCTCCACGTCTATAGAGCAGCGGAAAGGGCATTGAGAGGTGATGGAGGCAACGGAAAAAGGACAAATTGGTGGTATAAAGGCACGGTAGAGTCATCATTCAGGGACAGCAACCCCCACCCCATCCTAAATAGTACACAGCCTGTGGGACCACTAGTGCTATGTCCTTTGCTTTCTGAAATGGCAACGGGACTTTATGGTCCTCACCCAGCAACTTTTCTGAGACTTTCAAGTTTCCAGGGGAAAGATCTCATAGTATACACCAACACACACCAAAGCCCATAGAAGGGGCTGCCCATATTACATGGGTACACATGGCTGTCCATACACTGATCAGAGATCCCGCAGCAATGGAAGAGTGTGGATCAGGGGGTGGCAATTCTCTTCCACTCACACCTCCAGACACACATAACAGTCATAAGAACAGCTAAGCATGCCCGCTACATGTGGATTCGATTGTCGAGGAAGGCCCCATCCTCACATATGTACATCGCAACATGCTGCTTTCCACCAGACATCCGATTGTGCCAGAATTGGAGGGGACAGGTTTCACCTTTCTTGGCACTTTATGAAGACATCCAAGGATACGTATAGTTGGGGGAAGGTCCTACTCATAGGGGACTTAAATGCCAAGACCAGGGACATGTAGGCAGCGACTCCAGATTTCCAAGACGGAAAACGGGGGGTTCAGTCGCAGATTGGAGGATGTACGCACTGGGTCCATTGTCAGACAATATGGGGGATATTTACTGGACACGTGCACCATTCATGAGCTGCTCATCTACAATGGGTTACAGAGATGGCCAGGATCAGAGAGAGACATCCTGCCACACGGATGGTCACAGTGTGTGGACTACATCATGGGATCCTCCGCCTTCACCTCAGATTTCTGACCTCACAGTTCAAACTTACTTGTGCCCGAAAGGGGGCTATTGAGGTCAACTGCCACACACAGACACATCACCTCTTTCCATCAAACCTAATGGTTCAGCAGCCCAAACAAGCAATTGAACGTCCCATCTCAGATCATAGAGATTTCATCTAATCCCACATCACATTCTACGAGTTCGATGAGAGACACTACATAAACATGAGAGACCACATCATAGCAGTCTGGCTCTCCCATTGATCGTAATGGTCACCTTAGGACATGTATGGAAATTTTCATTCGCTATCGCTGATATTACTAATTTCTCCCTTTTAAAATTGAAACTACATTAAACTTCCGGACAAGCTCAAAGGTGGAATTCAGAAACATTTTAGAGATTATCAATGTGAAGCAAGAACAGATTGTTTAAAAAATCATTTGCAAAGACCAATCCACAATCTCTGTTACCTTTGTCTCTGTTCATTTGCTGATTCCCGAAACTCGATATCCTTCTGACGCTGCTGTAATAAAGCATAAATGCAATTGCAGGTGCGCACGACCAATGCCTGTGATAAGATAATAACAACAGGGGACGCTTTTGTGACGCTGTACAGTAATCCTGCTACTCATGAATCAAAATATCAAATCCAAGTTTGGGATAGTAACCCATCCGGGGAATCAAGAGGTGCCTTTTCGTCAATCCAAATTTAACATATAACACAGTTCAAATCCAAGTTTGGGATAGTAACCCATCCGGGGAATCAAGAGGTGCCTTTTCGTCAATCGAAATTTAACATATAACACAGTTCAAGTTACAAGGAGTTTACAGGATTGCTGGAAAAGAAATCGAGTGCTGCAGGGAAACCAAATGTCACTAGAGATTGATTGAGGTATTTGATGCAGTGATCCAAATTGTTTGTGTCTGCGAAGACAATTTCCCTGCACAAAAATCAATGACAGCCATCTTCTGCATTATCATCAGGAGCATATATATGGAGGTGCTCATTCACAGCGTGTACTACATGACTGAGCAAGTTTCAGGTCACTAGCACAAATGTGCACGTTTAACTTTTAATCGTCAATTTGGACCATTCAGAGTGAGCGACTAGATCTTCCTTTTAGACAGAGGGACCTGTTAATCTCATTTCGTTCTTAATCGTTCAATTTTGGAATTAAATGAGATGACGATGTAGAAGGGCTGAATATGTTTACCCCGATATGAAACCCGTATCCATTGCAGGCTGCAAAATGCAATAGCAAGTATTAGCACGAGCCTTGCGAAACGAACCAAGCATGTGGAAGGATCTAATCGCTGCCGTGATAAAAAGGAGCACAATTGTTTCCGCTTCCCAAAGCAAATATAAACGATCCGACGTTTTACACAGTCGCATATTCTCGAAACAATCGACCAAGCCGAGAGCACTCGTTGGATAGTGGCGCCCGCTCCTGTAGATTGACTAATGTGAATTCGGCACACAGGATATTACGATGTACAGTTTGAAACTTTCTGTCGCGAAGGCTAGAGGAGCATAAGTTCGACACACTGCGAAGTGACCTTGACGACTAACTCGCTTTGACAGCGAATTACCGGGTCACAGCGCAAAGCGAAGCGATTTTTGGCGGTGTTGTGACCCAACATTATGGTGGTTAAGGAACGGTACGAAAATCTGAGCAGATGTGAGCTCAAACGGGCAATGTGGCTTCTAGCAAGCAGATGTAAGGGGAAGAAGTGCTCGGAGATGGAATCTCTCTCGCTATTGCCCCCTCACTTCCCCCCGCCTGCTCTCTCTCTCTCTCTCTCTCTCTCTCTCTCTCTCCGACCTTCACTTCTGGTGGACAGGAATGCCGGCAGGAAAAGACGGAAAACGGGAGAAGGAAGCGAGGAGAAGAGAAGTAACCTGGAGGTCTGCGTCGCGTGGGAGGTCAGTGAAGCCCATGGGGGGGGGGGGGAGGCGGAGAAGATCAGGAGGCAATGCGGTGAAATGGGAGGGAGGAGGGTAGATCTAAGGCCATGGAGAGAAGGAAGGATGGGAGATGTGGAAGGAGATGGGGATGGATGGATGGAGGGAGGGAGGGTGGGTGGGAGGGATGGTGGTGCTTCTGCTGCTACTTCTTCTTCTTCTTCTTCTTCTTCTTCTTCTGGCTTCTGCTTCTTATTAGTTTGGTTTGTTATTAAGTTTGTTTGTTTGTTAAGTTTTTGAGAATAGAGTGAAATGAAAAGACAGGCCTTGTCCTACTATACTGCCGGCTTCATACCCATCCCCTCTCACTCCTCCATGGCTATTATTTCAAATTTCAAACGTTTCTCTCTCCTCCCTCTCTCTCTCTCTCTATCTCTCTCCTCTCCTTTCAAACTTTTTGTGCCAAGCACCCTTTTTGATCACCAGCTTTGCTTTTGAACCACGAGAGTGACTCTACGTCGTTGCATGTTTTGAGTTCAATCCCTAGTATCCACACCTGATCCCCCCCATCAACGCCCTGTGCCTTGTCACCCCACGTTACAGCATTCTTCTTCTTCTTCTTCTTCTTCTTCTTCTTCTCACTAATGGGTGTTTAAGCCTCACATAGAAAAAACCCGCACTCGAAACTGAAACAAAACTTTGATGCCCTTCAAGCAACACGTAGCTCATGTGGCACATGAATCGAAAACAGAAGCCCAAACCATGCCTGAAGATTGCAATCGGACTGCACGAGCAAGTAAGGGTAAGCAATGATCCGACAACCAGTGAAAAGCCACCACAATGAGCCCTTGCACTCCATCGATTATGTGCCTATAAATTCGATAAGATCTAGAATAAGCCATGTGTCCCTATTTCCAGTTACAGCATTCCTAACTAATTGCAATCTCTAACACACATGTGCTCTCTCTCTCTCTCTCTCTCTCTCTCTCTCTCTCTCTCTCTCTCTCTCTCTCTAGTTTGACCTCAATCCTAGTAATAAACTTAAATCAGTTCTATACCCATACTTTTGCACGGGCATTAGATGTGCGAGGGAATTTACGTTGGTGATTTTGAAATTAGAGGCATGCCGGTCTCAACTTGCAAGGAAGAGTGGTGCCATTGCTTGCCACATGGCACCCTTCTCTGTTAGAAATATAGAGATAGAGATAGAGATAGAGAAGAGAAGAGATGATTGGACCCAGTGCCTAAATTTGACATTATTTCATTGTCATTGGGTGTTTCTTTGTCCATTACCAACATTGGGAACTTTTAGATGTCAAATGAAAAAGTAGAAATGGAGAATCTTTTTCATTTTTCATATAAAGTAAGTATGTACGATTTATTTTTTATTAATGAATATTTGTGATGAGACACAACTTTTCATTTGAAAAGAACACTCCTTAGGCTAAAAATTCCATCTCTCTCATCTGCCTCGACACATCTGCCTCGACATTAAAAGATTGTCTCAATGGAATGAGACATCTTGCACCAACCATTTTTCGCCACCCAACACATAGACTAGTTGGTTAACGTGATGGCCTCTCGATGTGGGTGTCTGGGTTCGATCACATAAATCAAATCAAGTCTCCAGTCAATTTTAAAGCGCTCTCTCTCTCCTCTCTCTCTCTCTCTCTGTCTCTCTCTCTCTCTCACACACACACACACACACACACATATTTTAAACACTTCCTTTGAATTTGGATCTCCATGTTGCACATCTCTATGCACCCTCACATAAATATTTATCCCTACACTCCGTACATCTTAGCAATGGATACAAAATTGACATCAGTTGACGTCTTTACTAAGGTTGCTAGCCAAGGTCCTTTGCTACATTAGTTGCCATGCATAGTCCTTATCGGGTTGAAATGAGTGGGTCCTTGTTATGAGGCCAGCCAATAAGAGTTGAAGACATGCATATTTTTTAATATAATACTCCAATATATATTTACATACTCCATCTCAATATAAGCAAAGCAACCTGGCCTAAATCTACAAACAAGAATCCTTAGTAGTGGCAGAGCCCGCTATGCTACCAACGTATCATGATTGAATTTCCCATGTGCAAAACACTCAAGGCATGGACCTCTCTCAATAGTTATACAACCTCCAAATCCTCAGAGCAAGTGTTCTATACCCCTAAAACATGAAATGGAATGATGATTGTCAATGCCATTATAAAGAAACAAATTCCATCCTCTTCGAAATAGATATTTGCATCAAATTATACGAATTTTATGCCTTTATTTAAGAGCATATGACATTTGCACGTTGGACTTGTTGCGTTGGAAGCAATATCTTCAAAACCACCCTTGTATATTTTGGAAAATGGTGACAATATTAGCTTGGTACAAACAAATAGATAGAATGAAAGTGACCGAAAGGTAAAAGGTAGAAGCTTGGCCCACATTAATGTCCTTCCTTAGTTCTTTATTGTTGCTCTGTGTGAGTCTTATGTGAGTCATGCTATGAAATGCTCAACATTATGTCTCCTAAAGGCATCGCATCTTAAAGTGGCCCCCCTCTTATGGTATCTTCCTTCTTTTACATGGAAACTGGATTGAGAAAGCTCATCAAAATACCAAAAGGTATTGCATTTTAAAGTGGTCCCCCTCTTCTCCAATGATATCTACCTCCTTTTACATGGAAAGGGGATTGAAAAAGCTCATCAAAAGACCATTCTTGCATGTGAATTGCACATACACAAATGAGCGTAGACTAATGCCCAAATATTCATTGGCAATAAAAGAGCTACATTTCTTAACATTCTAATGACATTTTGTCATCTCTTTTTTGCCTTCAAAACATGTGGGTTTGCAATGTATATCATACTAGCTCATCAAACACCATATATGTGACAACTAAAAAAATTTTTAGGAAAAAGTACATATATATAATGCTTGAAAAAGTACATATATGTTATATTTAAGGACGTTTCTCGGCTTATTTTGTAAGACAAACCACATATATGTAATGCTTGAGAAAGTATTTTGTAAGAGGAAATTGTATCACTTGCAATTATGAATGGTTTACAGGCCCATAAACATGGTAAAAATATGCATTAAGTTTTGAGATGGAAAATGACACAAACGATTTTAATGGATTCTTCCTTGCAAAATGTGTTGCATGTGTGCATGCTTGCATGCTTGCATACATGTGATGTGTGCATGTGCATGAGAATACATGCAGACATGTGTGCATGTCTCTACACAAAACCTACATTAAGCATTGCAATGCCACCACTAAATTTGATAATGCTATTTAGGCTTGAAAATCCTTCCCTATAGGTATTCCCTGGCTGCCATAAAGCTAGCAACAAGTCACTTTTCCAATCTTAAACGGTAAATCCCAAGTCCATTGCAAGAGAATAATTTAAAGCAAAGCTATAAGCTAGTGATCTTGTGAAAAATATAAACTAATCTTAATACAAGAGATGCAAGACTATTCTAGAAACCTTGTTGCATTCACTAAAAGGACAATTCCAAATATTTATAGTGCTTTTAACTAGTAATTAATGTTTAGACACAGCGATGATACTCATCATGAAGTATATTTAGAAAAGATCATAGACTAAAATTTTCAAATTCCAAAACTAAATTGGATAGTAAATATATCACATCAATGCAAGAACCATCTTTTTTAAATCACAAAAAGGATATTATATTAGGGGGGGCAAAGACCAGTTACAAAAATTGGATGAGCAAAAGGGGGCCACATGCCTCAGCTTGCATTGCGCACAACAACAAAAGGAATACCCCCTAAGTCCAAACAAAAGTACTCATCAGAATAAGGTTCCTACTTATCACATGTTCCTTATGAGTCAAAACCCAACCAAAGTCCCTGAGGATCCCTTTAACCAAGGTCACAATTAATGCTTCACGATAACCGACTCCTTCCCAACTCCTCCAAGATCTGCATGGCATCTGAGTGATCATTGGACCACACAAAGGGTGTTGAATACTAAGCTTAATATTCAATTTTCCAAATATGTGGAAACCTCAAATGAATGTGGTTAGGATATTTTGGTTGTGATTTTGAGGAGTCACAACACCATTATGCTTAGAGCTTGTTGGTTTTGGCTTGAAAATTGGTTGGCTCCATGTTGTAGGGAGAGTCTAAGAATGTGGATGTAAACACAATATGGTGGAAACCTCGGACTTAATTTAAGATAGTTATTTTTACATATAAACTACTCATATGGTTTAATGTTTTGTTCCTCTTATGGATAACTTTCTCTTTTGGCCATCACTTCTTTTTCTAAGAGAGAATGTATATGTGGAATTCAGTACATGTCTTCATTTTAAAGAATGAAATCTTGTCTTTGACATTCTATTGAAACTTGAGATATGTATCTTTTTTGGAGAAGCAAATTGTAGGCCATCATAGTGAAGGAAATTAGCTTATGATACAGAAAGGGTATTGACAACTAATCTCAATATTCAATTTTCCAAATATGTGGAGACCTCAAATAAGTGTAGTTCTAGTTGTTATTTGGAGCATTAACAACACCATTGTGCATGGGTTTTGGCTCAAAAATTTGCTGGTCCCATGTTGTAGGCAGAGTCTAAGCATGTGGATGTAAATATAATAGGGTGGAAACCTTGGATATCCCGGAAGAAAGTCGAAGGTGGGAATCGATGCAAAGCCAAGATTGAGATTACAATGAGTTTGAAAGAGTGCAATAAAGGATTGTGGAGCTATACCTCACCAAAATAGCACGACCAATGACTGAGCCTCCTAAACTTTAATGGGACCTAGAAGGTCTTGAAGGAATGTGCGCAACAGATGAGCCATCCCACAATTCCTAGTGATAATACCCCATGTTTAACCAGTTCAAAACAATCAGAGGTGGATAGTCATGAAGTACCACAATACTTCAAGAACTATACAAGTGGTAGTGCCCCCATAGCAATGACAAGACCACTAGGGGAGTCAAAAGTACAAGAAAGTGATAGCATTGGTGAGACTCCAGTATATAAGGGACCAATAAAAACCAAAACAATTAACCTTGCCCTTGAAGGGGAGGAAGAAAAATCAGTATTCATTGGGAAAAACCCAAGAAGAATAGACAAAACTCAAGGAACTCCTAATGGAATACTGACACTACCTAGCAAGATGAAATGATTTTCACCAGAAGTGGCCGCATACCATGCCCACCCTAAGGTATGTGGGCCATATCAAACAAATTCCAAATATGGCTCCATAGTGTATGATGAACTAGAGAAGCTCTTAGATGCAGGATTCATCTATGAGATAGAGCACACCGATTGGGTTTCCCCCATCATGATTGTGCCTAAACACAGCAGGAAGCTACGGATATGTGTGAACTTACAGAATGTGAATGATGCCATCATGAGGAATTACTATCCCTTGCCCCTAGCATAAATAGTATTGGAAAAGTTGGCGGGATTGAAAATATACAGCTTCTTGGATTGATTTTGTGGCTACACCAAGTGCAAATAGATACCAAATAAAAATCTAAAATGGCATTTGCAATGGAGAATCTTTGCCTACAAAGTCATGCCATTTGGATTATGCAATACCCATGCCATATTCCAAAGAGTCACGTTCACCACTTTCAAATCTTTGCTCAACAATTCTCTATAGGTTTTCTTTGATGACTTGTGCATACATTCCAACAAGCAAGCCCACCTACAATGCCTTATGTAGGGAGTATGGCATCTCCCTAAATCCAACAAAATGCTAGTTCACAATCACCCACGGAGTTTTGGACACATTGTCTATCAACACTGAATAGCTATTGACATGGGAAAAATTGAAGATTTTGCATGACCAAAGCTCCGGTCCCCCTTGTCACCCAATAGTGTGACTTTTCAGGAAATATCATTGGGATGTTCTCATCCTCAAGTGACTTGAAACATATTGGTCGACCCATTTGCCAGCGAATGGGTCATGTAACGATTTGAAAAGCTACTAAGTTTTTTCAAGTAGATTGGTAGAGCTTTCCAAAGCAATAAAAGCATAAGTTCCTAGTCACCTCATTGGTAGATTGGCAAAGCTTTTCAAAGCAATTGGATATTATTTGCATGAAATGTTATAATTGGAGTAGAAAAGACAATAAGAACTTTTTGGGTGTTCAAGTTGTTGTTGCTTGAAAGGCTACTAGGAACTTATGTTTTGAACATGTTTTTGAGTTTTTGGGTTGTATTAGTTACTTTGAAAAGCTACTAAGAACTTACGTTCTGAATAGTTTTTTTAGTTTTGATATATATAACTTAAATATTGACTTCAAAATACCATGGCTCATGTAAGGAAAAAATATTTGTTCATAATTTAAAAAAAATGGTTTATTGTATGGTTTGCCAACTATAGTGTGGTTTTTTGCCTTTTGTAGAAAAAATTCAAAAGACCCACTCCAACTACAAGAAGAAAAGGAAGAAAAAGCGAAATTGATGAGGATTGGAAGTTTTTGGGTAAACACATGTTCTATGTGTGGGAGGAAGACCACATGATAGCATCCTGGATGGATAGCATTCAAGAGATTCACAAATTCATAAATTCAAGACACATTTAAGTACATGCACAATTCATTGAACCAACTTAGAGAGATGAAATCAATGTATAGTCTCCCTCCAAATATTTAATTATTTGAGTATGCATGTTCTAAATTTCAGATGGATTACCATTGACACAATGAATGATGAGTAAATAATATTCATATCTTGACCTCTTCTTATAGGATGAATGAGGAGGCCATTGTCACAACAAATTTGAAAGACGCTCTTGGTGGTTGTGAACATCATCATTTCCTTGAGGCTTTTTTTGAAGAGGAACAGAAGTGTACGGAGAATCCAAGACAAATGCATATCTCACAAGGTTTAAGGACATGGAATCCATTAACAAAAATACTTTTAGGATGAATGGTATCTTATGTAAGTTGTTTCTTACTATGATTATATTACACTGGGTAAACATCTCCTTCAAGGAAATTATAAGGTTGATTTGTAATTAAAAAATTTTGGGCAGAAAAAGTAGTGTGTATTTATTGCTTTATATCATGTCATACATCAAATAAGGATAGAACCAGAACTGACTATTGTGGCGAATATAGCCCTTACATCCCAAGGATCAATAAAAGCAAACATCTCAAGGATGAAATGAAAAGCTGAAGGTATCTTCCTTAACATCTGAGGTAGCAGTAGCAGAGGCGTCTGAAGAGTGTCCCTGGGCAACAATAGTGTCAGAAGAATGACCATGAGCAGCAGAGAGGCCCTATAGAGGGTCAATAGACATATTGGGTAAGATCAGCCGGGATAGGAGTATTCTGAGTTTTGGCTCCTAGAGAGGCAAAACTTGAGGCTGTTTAGATGAGTCAATAGCAGAGCCATGGATCTGAGTTTTGGCTCCTAGATGAGTCAATTGCAGAGCCATGGATCTGAGTTTTGGCTCCTAGAGAGGCAACTTGAGGCTGTTTAGATGAGTCAATAGCCACAAAAGGGGAGTTGATGGAGAGGCTCCCAAAAGTAGAAGTAACTAGTAGAGGGAACTTTGCTTGTAGAGGCATGAGCTGTTGATCCTTAGGAAGAGGGAAGGGGTTCACCAGTTGTGGTAGATCTTCTTTGAAGAAAAGAAGGAATCTTTGCATGATCATCTGAAATAAAATAGGACAACTTGTGTCTAGTAATATCTGCACTTAACCTTTGATGTTCAAGATTGTATGCACTAATGATGAAGTCAATTCTCCTTTTTTCTTGTTCCACCATGCAGCAAACATAGCATCAGTAGAAAGAACTTTATGATTAAATTGGAAGTTATTCCTAGATATCCAAATGAACCAAAGTGCATGGGCCCTGATGATAAACCAAGGCTCATGCCTTATCCTGCAAGCATCTCCTAATAGAATAGCTTTCCAATTAACAGGTTCACCACATTCCATCTACATAAATTTCCATACTTTCCTGGCATGAGGGTAGACAACAAAAAGGTGGAAGACATCTTCAACATGGTTTATACATCTCATACATTTGCCCTTGCCTTTGCCAATGCTGAGTCCTCTTGAATTAGACCAAACAGATTTATGAAGTATTAGCCAGGTAAGACAGGGCATTTTCTCAGGCACACTCTTAGTCCAAATTCTGTGGAATCTCTAATATTATTTGGTTCTATCATCATTCAACTTCCACCTACTGTATGTAATGGGGCAACAAAACTTTGTGCCATGTAGATGGAGTGTGGACCTATGCATGTTGGACCTTCCCACACGTTGCATAGTGGATGACTAGTTCCATGAAATTCCACCATGGAATATCATCACCAAGGACCATGTCTTGTATCCCCTTGGGATTTGTGTGACTTTCAATAATGATTTTGATTGGGTAGTGGTAATACATTCTCCCATGGTTGTATCTATGGTTGAGAATTTAGGTGCACATGGGTGCAGGTGGATGTATCCATGAGGTGGTTGGTGCATACCATCGATGCATAGTGCTATGCTCTATGTGGGTGGGAACCTTCTCATGAAGGTAATAATTTTGTCTCATTTAGACTTCTTATGCAAAAAAAATTTGAATTAGACAATAAATAATAGACTCTTTGATGTTTTTACTTAGTTGATATGATTGTAGGTGAAAGCTTTCCATGTGATAGCCTTGTAGCATTTGAGCCATAAGGATCATAGAGATGCTAAAGAAGCCAATATTGTTGGCACTAGTTTATGGAAATACTTTAATGAGTATCAATACCTGCCACCTTTAGAGCATGCATGTAGGGAAGGAAAGAGAACATGGAGATTAGGGTTAGAGAAGAGTCCCTCATTCATGTTACATATGATGGAATTTCTATGTCCATTAGGGGGCACTATGCTAGGGATTGGAAGGCCTTGTATGTGAGCCGTGTTAAAGTATAGGCATGCTTGTTTAGCCATGGACAATGATTCAAACATATGCAAAAAGTCCTTATAGCCTTGTCTTTCAAAATATGACACAAAGGGTGAGTTAATTATCATTAATCAAGCTTAATATGATAAATAGTTTCTCTCATTATTATTTAAATACAAACACTCGCTATGTTTTTAGTTATGTTTTGTATGATATAGTTTTATGGTGCAAAGCTTTTGGTTTTCTAAGAGAGAATGTATATGTGACCTTTAGTACAAGTATTCATCTTACAAGAATATAATGTTGTCTTTGACATTATATTGGAATTTAAGATACATATTTTAGTTGTGTTGACAATTTGGAGAAGCACATTGTAGGCCATCATAGTGAAGGAAATCAGCTTATGGCACCCTCGTTTGAGAAAGGGTGTTGGCTACTAAACTCAAAGTTCATATTTCCAAAAAAGTGGAAACCTCAAATGTGTGCGTGGTTAGGATATTCTAGGTGTGGTTTGGAGGAGTCACAACACCATTATGCTCAAATCAAGGGTTTAAGATGGTCATTTTTATGGATGAACTATTGATATGACTTAATATTTTGTTCCTACTAAGCTGACTTCCTTTATTGAGAAAGGGTGTTTACTAATCTCAATATTAAAATTTCCAAATATGTGGAAACCTCAATTGTGTGTGGTTAGGATATTCTAGTTGTTGTGATTTAGAAGAGTCACAACACCATTATGCTTAGACAAGAGACAACTTTGACAGAGAGACCCCCTAGCACTCAGCAACGTCGACTGCAATTCTTATAGGTAGAGTGTTCCCAATGAAAGCATCTTTTTTGAGCTGATCCACAATGCTAGTAGACTCCACAAATGATACCCGCGATTCAGCCATGGTTGAGGTATTGGCAATGGTCAGGTAGGAACACATCAACGGATGCAAAGACTATTTTCTTGGCATTCCTCAAGTGGCTAGCAGAGTCGCTGACTGGACTTTTGATTGCTATTGGAAAAGCAGAAGCATAGCAAAATTAGCGATCAAACCATTCATCGTGCTCGATTGGTAATAAAAAATGAAGCAAGCAACCACTAACAATGACTTAGACTTGCAAAATGTAAGACAAGTAGCATCAACGGCCATTGTCAACAAGCTTCAAAGTGGAAAGATAGATTGTGTGCATCTTGGAAATAACTATGCATGTGACATAGGAGCAGGTGACATGAAGTTTTCTTTTGCTGGCAAATGGGTCCACATTTGTTTTAAAAATTTTGAGACATGTACCTAAGCTGACCAAGAGTCTCATTTCAATGGGTCAGCTAGATGATGCTCATCTTCAGACCACCTTTGGCTCTCAGAGTTGGAAAATTTAGAAGGGCTCTATGGTTTTGGCAAGGGGTGCCAAGTGTGGGACATTGTATCCCTTACATGTATCAAAGGTGTATAATCACATTGTTCCAATAACTAAGCATCCAAGTACTTCTTTGTGGCATTGCCGGTTGGGGCACATGAGCCAAAATGGAATGAAACTCTTATGCCATTTGGGTTATGTACAACATTTGAGTTTTTCTGTTTGAATTTTGTGAGCACTGTGTCTATGGGAAGTAGACTAAATCATTGCATAAAAGAAGGGGAAAGAAAGAGCTACCTAGGTGGTCCCATGCCTACACAGTCATTAGGTGGGCCTATGACATTCATTGATGATGCAACTAGGAAAGTGTTGGCTTATGCTATAGCTCAAAAGAGCGATGTGTTCTAGGTATTTTAGAAATGGTTGGCTTTGGTTAAAAATTAGTCAGGTAGAATGCTTAAATGCCTATGGCTTGACAATGGTGGAGAGTATCTCTCTCATGAGAATTTCTATGATACACGTGGGATCAAGAGGGAGCTTACACCCATTGTATGTCTCTTGATTTGTTGACTAGATACTCTATAGATCTCTATAGACAAGGCAACCAAAATTCATAGATTTGCGAACAAGTCTATTAGCCAACTCTACCTTTAGTAAGCCAATCTAGCAAGTCCTCTCCCTTGACTTGATTTATAGCTTGTTGATGTTCTGGAAGGTACTTGTTTAGTGCCTATTGAGGGTCTTTCTGGGCCTACCTAGGTAGCAATTTTGTTGACCTAGTTTGTTGTGCATCGCCTTATAATAAGCTAACAATCCTTGCTTATAAATAGGCCTTTTGTAGCTATGTAGCCTAATATCATCCCACATCTTCTTTGACCTACTACTATATTGTTCTATACTTGTCGCTTTTGTTACTATACTGATTGCAACCTTCATTCGTTTGACCTAGTAGTGGTGGACAATGTTGTTTCCACATGGTGACCTCACCCTTTAACCCTTCTTCTATCCATAAGTAAGCTAAGGTGCAACCCCTTGAGCTCTCATGCTCACGAGTGGTGTATTAACCGTGTTTCTCCTATAGTAAGGTGAGAAGCACACTTCTTTTCAACTCTAGCTCTTGCTTCTACTCATTGCATTTATATCTCTTGGGGTATGCCATGACTATATTTGTCCAATCCTCATCAAGGATATTATATCCTCGTTAGAATCAGATGCTTTCTCTACATAAGAAAATATGGATTCCCTTGGAGATTGGCCAGTGATAAGGGAGGGGGATGCTTGCAATAGTGGTTATTGAATTGGAAGGTGTAGTGAACACTAATGGAGTAACCATGGAGTGATTTGTTCCAATCCTCTATTGGGTGTGAGTAATCCACCAGTGTGTGGATTTATATACTTCTTTAGAAATCTACATATTGTTTCAATATGACCCATCTTATGGAAATTTTTACAATACTTTGGAAACCTGGGGATACCTTTGAACATTTGCTTCTCATATAAAATTGGTTTCATTGAGGATATGCTACCCTTTCATGATGCATGTTTGGTTTTATTAGAGCACCCATCACTTTTTCCAAGGCCTCATCTAGCTTGGAGACTTTATTGTCAATGAGATCAATACATGAGTAATGATATCTCTCTCTTTTATACTGCTGTTGGTGCTTGTGCCTATTAGATAGATTGGCAATCCCCTTGTTTTCTAACATCTTTTTCATCCACGCCATTTTCTAGGTGTAATATTTCTTTGAACACAAGACATATTCATGTTTTCTTCAAGGTACAAAGCTATGCCAACTTCTCATTCTTTTCATGAAAACCTTGTAGATGTTACTAATAGACTAAATATCTTATTTTTTGGCTATTCCCATGATACGTGGGTGCATGTATCATAGTCATAAATTTATTCTCCTTTGGGGGGGTAGGATAGGTTGAAGGCCTCAGCGTGAATTTGGAAGCGAGGTTTGCCACAGGGGGGCGAGAGCCCAGTCTATAGCTTCCACAACTCATCAAATGGCGGTTAGATTGACATCATAACTTGGAGAAATAATTCATGTAAAGTCCTTTAGTAATGTTTCGAAGTTGCAGTTGGCCTCATCAAGTAGTGCATCGAACCAAGACCTCGCCATGTGCACATAGATTATCTTTATTTCTTTGTATTCACTATCCTATTGGACTCAAAGACTTGATTGAATTGCTCCATGAAGTTGTGATCATCCCCAGTGCCTCTAAAATTTTCACTTTCTTTAGCCATTTGGGAGGCATGAGATAGTTCTATTGGTAGCCAACGCATGGCTACTATGTGTTAACTATTGAGGAGCACCAAGTGTGGGGGGTCCCAATACCCTACCTTCTAGACATGCATGCCCCTTGTCCATCACATCATATATGGGATTACTCCCTTAAGCCTTTTAGCCACATGTTAGCTACGCGTGAACCCCATAAACAAACCACATCACAGGCTTCACTAACCAATCAAGGGGTGAAGTCCACCACCACCAAGTTCCTCATTAGTCGTAGTGACATCACGCTTATGGGAATGATTCCATCGGTCATATTTTTAGCCATGTTCAATGATTCCATAATAAAATGTGGTTAGCTTAATGGCATCATGAAAATGAATTTGTGGCACTATATATATATGTTTAAACTAGTTCCACCACCCATTGCTATAAGCATTATCTCAACTTTATCACCAATGCAAGCTCTACCTAAACTCTCTCTCTTGTAGCAGTGATCTCATATTTTACAGCCAAATCCTTTGCTTCTATGACATCCTTTACAAGTGGCCAAAAAACCTCTTCCTTGGGTTGTCCCCAGGAACCAGAGGTACCTAGTCCACTATAGTTATGGATGTTAGATATCAATGCTCCACTCTCGTGTAACTACGCAGGAACCAGCTAACTCTACTTGTAAGCCCCCCATATGAGGAGAAGGCATTTGAGTAGCTCGGTTATCCGGTAGGTCCTGGTTTGGACACCAGAGATGGGGGCCATGTGTGGCTTGATGGCTGGGCGGCTTCAAATAGAGTTGGCACACTGCCAACTAGGCTACATGCAAGTGCGGGAAGGCATCCCATGACTGACCGCACTGAGGGTAGATGGAGCATTTCTCGAGGTAGCCCACTCTTGAGCTGCAGGGCCCGTTTCAGCCCCAGATGATCCTGGATGGCTCTGGGCCGAACGATAACCGTAGGTTAGTTGCTCTATTCTGCGCCACGGTTCTAACATGTGGTTGGTGACCAACCTCCAGTCGACTGTTTTGGGCCAACTGGGTCAGTCTCCCAATTGGGTCTAACTGACTATGACTGGTGGCTATATAAGAGCAAGCCCGTGAAGCCCATCATCATCACTAGCTACAACAACCCTGATTCCTTAGCATCCAGTCTTCGTCCTCTACTGTTTCCAGCACACGCCATCAAAGCTTCTCACATAGGAGCGCCCAGTCGGGAGGCAGTGCCATCTATTGTATCAGTTTTACAATAATCAAGTTTTTGATTCTCCATACTATCTGCTTTTCTCTCTTGTATACGAGATCTTGCTATCTGTTGAGCACAGATGTCGTATTCTTTTCTTACATGGTATCAGAGCTTGGGCTCTAGCAAGAAGATTTGGTAGTGTGTTTCTATTTGCGAGCAGATTGTGAGAGATGGCCCAGCCTGCAAGATTGTGAATCCCACCATTCAACGAAAGTAGAAAGTTGGACAGCACTAAGTATCCACTCTGGAAGTTCAAGACGAAGACCATCCTAAGTGCATACGAGCTTTAGGATACTGCTACTGGGGTGGACGTGAAGCTGGTTGTGAGACCGAATCCAGCCAATGCAGGACAACAAATAGTACCAACTATGGATTAGATTCTCGCGTGGACAAGAAGAAATGCAGATGCACTATGTTCTATTGTCTGTAGTGTAAGTGATTCTGTCATGGCATTAATTCAACATGTCACCTCAACGGAGGAGGCATGGACGGTCTTGAAAAATCAGTACGAGGCCATGAATCAGACGTGGATTTAGAATCTGGAGACTCAACTCGCGAACGAGAAATTGTCTGAGTCTGAAACGGCAGAGAAATTCATCACCAGGGTGAAGAATCTACACAATCAGATGATTGCGATTGGCATCACCATCACGAGTGAGAATCTAGCATGAAGGTGCATACAGAATCTAGCATAACATGGAATCTCTTTGGTCTAGCCATGGCAAGGGGCAACATGATGGATGTGGTGCCATTATTAAGCAAGCTTTATTCAAACCCAACTAGCATTCCCTCAAGAAAAGCTCAATGATGTCCATGATGCTGTAACATGGCTCACAACCCTCCCTTGGTGGCCACGGCCGCGAGAAGTCTCTCTCTCTATCTGTCTCTCTCACCACCAAAGTACGATGGTCTTGTTATGGCACTGAATACATAGAATAGAAATCCGCCCAACTTTGAGGATTTCAGTGCGATGCTTCTGAAGGAGGAGATGCATCAAAAGACGAGGACTGGAGAAGATTCGACTTTCTCGATTGGATCAAAGAAAGGTAACGGTAAGGACTCTAGTAACCCATCTTCTTCTTATGATAAAAAGAGAAAGAAGAAGATTAAGTGCTTCTATTGCAACAAGGCAGGGCACAAGCAGAATGAGTGCTGGAAGAAGATTGTAGATGAGAAGAACGGAGTAAAGAAAGAGTCCAACAACAGTGCACAGGCAGTACCAGTAGAGCTTTCATAGCAATTGAGGAGATTTGCACAGAGGCAGTTCATATACCTACAGATAAACCTTGGATTATTGATAGTGGTGCATCGTGCCACATGACCAGTCGGAAGGATTGGTATACCTCTCTACATCCGATAGGGAATGACATGCTCGTAGCAGTCGACAATGATGCAAAATGTCCAACAAAAGAAAAAGATACGATTGCTCTCAAGTCAGATGGAGTTGTAAAACAGTTGTCCGATGTTCTTTATGTGCCAGATATCAAGAGGAACTTGTTGTCCGTTTTTGCGATCATCGAGACCTCAAAGTTCACTTCGATAAGAATGGCGCACAAATTTTGGATCTTCAAGGGAAGGTCATTGGTAAAGGTACACAGTGCAACAACATCTACGAACTCTCAACTTTCAGTGTGTGACCCGATGTAACACTAAGCTGTGGCATGAGAGGTTTGGTAATCTAAACCTTAGTTCTTTAAAGGAGATGCATAAAAGTGGAATGATTGTAGACCTACCAGAAATTACAGATCTACCCGATGTATGTGAAGCTTGCATGATGGGCAAGCAGCATTAGTAACCCTTTCCTGAAGAGGCCAGTAGGGCAAAGGCTCCTCTAGAGCTCGTTCACACAGACCTCTGTGGAAAGATGGAGATGGAAGCTTTGGGTGGTTCCTACTACTTCATGACGCTGATCGACGACTTCAGTAGAAGGATATGGATATACTTCCTGAAGACTAAATATGAGGCTTTTAGTAAGTTCAAAGAATGGCATGTAATGGTCGAGAAAGAAACGGGGAGGAAGGTGAAAAAGTTGAGATCAAAGAGAGGTGGAGAGTTCACATCAAGTGAATTCGAAAGTTACTACAAAAGTCATAGGATCAAGAGGTAGAAACCCTCGCCACATACACCACAGCAACATGGAGTAGCAGAGTACAAGATGCGCATCATCGATGAAATGGGCAGGAGTATGATGAAAGGGAAAGATTTGCCAAAGACTTTCTAGGTTGAAGCATGTAACACAGTAGTTTACATTCTGAATCGTAGCTACACGAAAGCTGTGAATGGGATGACTCCACTACAGGCCTTTTCTGGTAAGAAACCTTCAGCTGCACATTTCAGAGTTTTTGGATGTGACTGTTTTGTGCGTCCCTGATGCTATGGGAACCGAAGAGCTAGAAGTGTATTTTCTTAGGCTACAGTGAAGAGGCGAAGGGTTACCGTCTCTATAATCCTGTTACCAAGAAGGTAATAGTAAGTCACGATGTGGTCTTCTCAGAATAGCCGCATCAATTGGAGGAGGATGCTTCCTTCCCAGATAACCAGGACCAGAATATCCATCCAGTACAACCACCAACAGCAGACCGAACTCCCCCAATGGTGCTTGGGAGGATTTAAGATAAAGAAGAGGCAGAAGAGCCTGCAGAACCACAATGGCAACGGTCATTCCCGAAGTGGGTAAAGCAACTTTTGGATGGCAGAGAACCTTGAGCCATTGAGGAGGAACCATCCGAACACCGCTGGTCCAAGAGATTAGAGGAGCAAAGAAGGGCACATGAACACTTGGTCAACTACGCTTTGATGACAGAGGTGATCCGTGCTGAAGAACCCGTCTCTTGAAGAAGCACATGGTGATGATAGGTGGATGGAGGCTATGTAGTCAGAGTATGGCTCCATAATAAAGAACAACACTTGGGACCTTGTGGATCGACCACCTAAACGCAAGGTAATCAGCACCAAGTGGGTGTACAAGACCAAGTACAAGTCCGATGGCACGTTGAATAAGTACAAGTCTCAACTCGTGGCAAAAGGATTCGCACAGGTACATGGTTTTGATTATCAGGATACTTTTGCTCCCACAGCTTGACTAACCACAATTCGCAGTGTTTTGGCTTTAGCAGCACAGGAAAGTTGGCCCATGTTTTAGATGGATGTAAAATCCGCCTTTTTGAATGGAGATCTCAAGGAGGAGGTATACGTGGAACAACCACCAGGTTTTGTGATCTCGGTTCAGAAGATAAAGTCTGTAAACTGAAGAAGGCACTTTACAGGCTGAAACAGGCCCCACGAGCGTGGTACTAGTAGATTGATGCGTACTTTCTGCAAAACGGGTTCAGAAGAGCCCATCTGATGCAAATTTGTATATCTACAAAGGAGGCAGGTGTATGATCGTGGTCCTTTATGTGGACAACCTTATCATAACAGGGAACCATGAAGAAAAGGTGGGATTCCCTCTTAACAAGGAGGCGACAGTCGGCATTATTACCTCAGTAGACAGGAAGGCCACCAACCCGGTGCTATCACAAGGGTCATGAGAGGTTTCTCTACCCACTGATAGCAAATCTGCAAAACCATAAAGGTCTCCCTCTTCCTGAAGGTTCTACAATACTGGGTCCTCTTGGAACATCCGTTGCATCAAATCTAAAGCCTCTGACTTACCGAAGCTAGAACGTTCCTCTTCTTCTACCCTTTCTGGCACCCTAAGTGGCTTTGCCCCTCTGTGAGTGGTCACGTGGGTTGGGTGGATTGTATCTGATCCTATGCTAGCCTTGAGTCTATGCTCAAACTTTTCCTGGCATTCTCGTACCAAGCCCTGAGCCTCTATTACATATTTTTTTTCCAAGGCTGGGTCTGAATAGGCTCCCTTATATAGGGGTGGGGGTGCGAGGCCTCAGGCATGCACTGGCTTGTTTACATCCGGGTATGGAGGTACACCTGGGTCGCTCTAGGAGGGAATCCATTCGAAGATAGAGGAGGTGGTGAGGGTGGTTGTCTCCTCATCGGAGCCGTCTTGAATGAGCACCTGGTCGACTCCCTCGCCTACCCATATGGCCTTCTACGGGTTTGTGGTGGTTGAGACACCTCATGATTTTGTGGTAGGGGCTCTTTATCCTTCCTTTCTTATTTCTTCATTACCTTGCCTATGGCTTTGGCCTGCATCCTTGTGATGACCTTCAAGGGTACCACTGCCACCTATCCACGTTTAATACTTAGCAACTTAAGGGTGATGCTCTTAGGCGAGGTGACCGGAGTTGCTAGTCTTCTCACAAGACAATCCTTGAATAAATGTTCTATTCCACACCTAGCACACAAGGGTGTAGGGCCTATCGTGGGTGAAACCATTGGGGTAAGATCCTTGTAACGGTAATCCTTTAAGAAATGCGGCCCTTGGCACTTGAAGCATGACACCGGAGGATTTGCGAAGCCCTTATGGGGCCACTCACTTGCCCTGTGTGGAACCTGGTAGGTATAACACTGGATTGGAGGACTTTGAGTAACAGATTTCATGTCTCTCACCCTTGTAGTCAAGGGGGTATTTTGGAACACTGGGACTTGCTAGTCCTCATGTAGGAGGTAGTGACTTAGGGTGCCACTTCCTTCCTCATAAGGGTAATAGTCAAGGTGACTATGGTCCGATTTGGTTCCTCCCAATCATTGGGCACTTCCTCTACCAATACTTGATTGACAAAAGTTATATGGTGTGGGGGAGGTTGGGGACCCAATATGGGTGGTGGGAGGGGTACCTGTTGTGCTTTGTACTGCCTCGGGCTAGCCAAAGGGGTACCTTGTGCATTCATAGGGTTAGGTGGGGCCGTCAAGGCTAGTGGGGTTCTCATTTGGTACGTAGGTTGGGGCAAGACCCTCGATAATCTGCATTGGGAGGTATCATGGTTTCCCCATTTATGGTAGTGTGCACAGTAGAGGGCTTGCCTTGGGGCACTCATTGGAGGGATGGTTGCCATTACATATCCCACACCACATGTTGTCTCTCTGTGGAAACAATTGGGGGTTACTCGACGCCTCCTTAGAGGTCCTTGACCTCCACTGTTGGCTCAACTGACTTAGCAAATTTGAGGCCAGATCAAGCCCTTGGGCTCGTTGTTCTCCTTGTTGATCGGCTCCACACTGGAAGATCTTATCGATGGTGATACTTTTGATGGGGTCGGGGTTTTGTCCTAGGTAACCTTGTCCATCATTTTATCACTTATATGGATAGCCACCTTGTTGCATAGTTTGAAGGAGTTAGGATTCATAACCATTAAGTGGTCATGCAGCTTTGGGTCTACCAATGAAGTGGGGCAACAACAATCATTCGTCGCTCATCTGCTCATATGGTTTGCAACAGGAATTGAGGTGCTTGATTCTAGCTATGTAATGCCAAAGGGATTCTTTGTCATTCTACTTCAACTCATATAATTGATTAATCGGGCTCCACTTATCTCCACTGGGGGTGAACCCTACAATGAATGTTTTCCTATACATCTCCTAGTTGACCTTTTCTTCCAGGTTGAGAGCTCCATACCATTGGCCTATCTTGCCATCCAAACTGAGACCAAATGCATTAGCCATTTCTAGATCTCTGGGAGCACCAAAGGCTTCACATATCTGCTCAAATCGCTCCACCTGGGAGATTGGATCTCCTTCCCCAAGGAATTTGGTCATCAACTTGGAGATGGTTATGGGTCGACTCCTCAAGGGGTTAGTGATCCTTGCTGGAAACACGAGTACAATCGAGGGTGGTGTGGCCCCCTTCCTAGCACATTCACCAAGATGCGCATCCCCTCATCTGATAGCATTGTTTGGGGAGCTAGTGGAGGTGGTGCCATTGTGGGCCTAACAGGATGTAGAGGTGGCCTCAAGTCTGGCCCTAATGGGCAGAATCCACCGAGTTGCAAGAACTAGCATTGGGGAGGAAGTGCCCTCCATCCATTGCAGCAACATCTATGGGTGGAAATGGTCGAACTCCTGGAGGGGGTGGGTCATGAGGCATTTGCATGGAGGTTCCTTGCATTGGGTAGTAGGGTGGAACTTGTGGTGCCACATAGCCGACAAAGGTTGAGGGCACTTGGAAGGTCGAGAGTTCATAAGAAGTCCCCCATGAGAGCCTCACACATCTTCTCAGCTCGGGTCTTGTCCTACGAAGTCCCTCATCCATGGGTCTTTGTCCTCCATGCATTCCCACTGAGGATTCCTTGCGAAAGCTGTGCGCCTCGGGTCCACAAAGGTGGTTTTAGTCCCTGTTTGCAACTTAGGAGTTGGTTGTTGCTAGCCTTCCCTTCCCACGGACATACTAGAGAAGGGGTTCTCCATGTCTATTGAATCCATCCGACCCAACCGTCCAAACATGTTGGTGATTGTACCTCTTAACCTAGACACTAAAGAAAGAATAGGAGAGTTGGGGGGAGCCAAACTAGTGAAGGGTGCTTTGGAAGTCCTCAGACCCATGGGGTCTTGCATCTCCTCATTTAGTATAGCTCGAAACACTGTCCTTAGGTGCGAGTTCCTTAGATGAAATTCTTCCAGATCTCAAGCGCATGTATAAGATTCCTAAAATAGCACACTCTGGTTGAAGCTTTAATTCTATATTTTTTGGACTACCCCAAAGATATCCCAATGGGTGTCCTAAGGCAATGGTCGTAGGGATGAAGCTAAGGCAACGATTGTAGGGATAGGAGGTGACACATGTCGACGGGATAGACTATAGGTTGTATCCCCATGGTTGTGGGGATGGAGCTAAGGCTACGGGCAGTGGGATGATAAGGTTGGTAGGATGCAAGCATACCAAGACGAGCATGGGGCTGATAGCAAGGCAATGGTCATAGAGATGAGCCTTGGGCCCGATTAGCGAGTTATTTGATCTCGATAACAGACCGTCATTCAATTTTTGCTGCAAAAACATCTTACCTATATTGCACTGTATCCATCTCCAACCTTATAGTAGATATTCCCAATGCACAAGCAAAGCGCCACATAGATCCCGAGTCGAAGCCAATAATCACCCCCTTACTCCTATCCTCGCAAATGTAAGTGACATCGAGCCCTTCTCGCAGCGATGACCTAGCCTTCGACCCACCGTCCATTGTTCCGTAACAATCCCGTTACATCGAGAAAGACTTGGAGAGCGTTCAAGTGACCACTTCTCCCTGCTTTTCGATTTCCGTCTTTCAGGTTTTTGCTCTTTTTTACACCTTCCCCCTCCCACTCCATCACCACCACCTCCCCCCTCCCCGTCCCCCTTCATCTCCACCTCCCCCTCTCCCCCTCCCCCTCCACCACCACCTTCCCCCTCCCCCTCCCCCTCCACCACCACCTCCCCCCTCTCCCCCTCCCCCTCCACCACCATCCCCCCTCTCCCCCTCCCCCTCCACCACCACCTCCCCCCTCCCTCCCCCTCCCCCTCCACCACCACCTCCCCTCTCCCCGTCCCCCTCCACCACCACCTCCCCCCTCTCCCCCTCCCCCTCTACCACCACCTCCCCGCTCCCCCTCCCCCTCCACCACCATTCTCTCTCCTCTCTCCCCCTTTTCCCCTCTCTCTCTCTCTTCTCTCTCTCCACCTCCCCCCCTCACTCTCTCCTCTCTCCCCCTCGTTCTCTCTCCCACCCCCTCTCTCTCTCACTCTCTCCTCTCTCCCCCTCGTTCTCTCTCCCACCCCCTCTCTCTCACTCTCTCCTCTCTCCCCCTCGTTCTCTCTCCCACCCCCTCTCTCTCTCACTCTCTCCTCTCTCCCCCACCCCCTCTCTCTCTCTCACTCTCTCCTCTCTCTCCCCCTTACCCCCTCCCCCTTACCCCCCCTCTCTGTAAACCCCCCTGCGACCCACCCCACCCCACCACCACCCCTCTCACGGTGGCGCTCTGCAGAGCCACCGCC